>NW_010107287.1:0-17449 GCF_000699245.1 Pterocles gutturalis | reverse complement strand
TTGCCAAGCAGACTGCGAGCTGCCCCGCGTCACACATTGTGTCAGAGCCAGCCTTCAGCCTTTGTGGCACCAGGAGAGCCTGCTGTGGGAGCGATGCTGCCTGCCCTACCACATTCCTCCCCGTCTGCCCCGCACCGTGCCGACGGCTCCCAGATCAGGCTCCCAGCCAGTGGGAATCCCTCCTCTCCTCCCCTCCCTGTCCCACTGCTGCTCTGATTTAATCCCTCCTTTGGTCAGGTTCCTAGCAGCTGTTCCTATTTCCCTGCCCTTCTCCCATCTTGCCAGCCACAGTTCCCTTGCTCAGCAGATACTTGATGGTGGTTTTGCCATTTTGCAGGGAGTGCGTGGGGCAAACAAACACCCCAAATGTTCCTGGGAAAACGGGCAAGAGACGAGGGCGACCCCCAAAGCGGAAAAAACTATTGGAAGAAAATTTACTGAGGTATGGAAAGCCTCTTCCTGCAACAGATATGAAACGCATCTGTTCCCAGAGGGAAGTATCATGTACTTCTGGGGTTCCCCCGATAAGTATGTTTATAGCATGCAGACATTATTTCAATGCATCTCTGAAGTGAAGCAAGCTCAGACTTGGTGGATGCTTTGATCACCCTCCAAAGAAAATTCTGACTCTGCTGGAAGCCAAGTTTGGTGAAACAGTGGGTATCACTCTTCCAACCACCTCACTTCAGATGTAGTTCCTCTGTGCAGTGCTAGGGGATATGCTCCTGATAAAGAACACTTTCACTGCCTAGCACTTGAAGCCAAAAATCCTGGCCACTTGAGCCAGTATAGATTTTGGGATGCTTCCCTTAAGAATTGAAATACTGTCCTTGCCAAACTCCAGCCCGCACCCTTCACTTCTTAAAATTTTATGAAGCTATGATAAATATATATGTGAATATATGTGTGGAACATGTGTTCTGCATGCTGTTTTTTTTCATGGTTTTGCTGTGCATTGAATAATTGTTGTGTCCTCCCTTCTCCTCAAAAGCACCTGCATTTCAGCAATGTGAAGTAATGTATTTATTGTATCACTCCTTCTCTTTCTTTTTTGGCAGGGAGAAGGCAGAAGAGAACTTGCTAATCCACGAGACTCAGATAAGAAATGGTAAAGAGATTTTGTGAGGTCAGGGTTGATATGATCGGCTAACACGGCTCCTAAATTATCAAAGCCTGGAGAGATGCCTTTCTTGGGAAAGGGAGAGTCTTTCTACCAGTGGTTGGGGCTAAGTTTGGAAGGCGGGGTTGGTGTTACAGGCTGCCTTTCAGCTGGGAGCCTGGGCACCTGCAGGCTTCCTATCTTATCATGGATTAGTTTGGATGAAGAAATGTAACGTCTTGGGTTACACTAGGCCTTGGGGGCCCACCTACTCACTAAAGTTGATGAAATTGGGCTCTGAATGGCCCTTGCTCCTCCGGGAATGAGGAACACAAGCCGCTGTTTGTAGCAGCTGTTTTTTGGGGGGGCTGGGAAGAGAGTAGTGTCAGTGATGCCAAGACAGGGAAGGAAGAACCTTTTTGATTCTCCTTACCTCTCCCTCCTGGTGGCCATTGGGTGGCTGAGCTTGGTAAATTATGTCTTGCGGATATCCACCCCAGGGTTAACAAGGCAAGCAGAAAAAGCAAGTTGGCAACATAGTGTGAAAGTAAGTCTGAGAGGATTGGGACTCATTTTTTATACATGCAGATCCATTGGCTTCCACATAACCCAGGGGCTCAGCCTACCCATTGCCCCACAATCAAAGGCAAGGGTGGTATTTTCTGTCCCATGCCTCCTTCGCTTCATGGTTTGTCTTCAGATTTCCTGGCAGCTGCTTCGGAGCTGGGCAGCAGAGCCAGAGCAACACCCATGAGATGCTGGGGGTTTTATCAGATCTTTGTCTTTCAGCAAATTGTGTCACCTCACCTGCGGAGTAATCTGGTGGCACAAAGCAGTGCCTTAGTCCTGGTTGCTTTTGAAACAAGTTGCCCATCGGCAGCTAGCAAGGGAAGGGGAAACGAGGGGACAGGCTCTGGGGGCAGTGTGCAGGTAAGCTTCACACTGCAGGCAGGCAGGGGACAGCTTTGCATAGCCAGGGCCACAAAAACCAGCACATGGTTGGTCCTTCACCATCCCAGTTACAAGTCCCCAGTACTTTAACTTGAGCTGAAACTAAGGGCAGGCTAAGCTGCATGCTGGCCTGTAACCCGGAGCTAGCACACACTTGCTCTGTGCCACTGCTGCAGCACGGAGGTTTCTGACAGAGGGCAGGTGACTGGAGGGTGACTGCAGCTCTCCAGTCTTCCTGGGGCAACCTGATAGCTCATAGGCCAGAGCTGCTGGCAGCTCAAAGCCAGAAAGGGCCCAGGGTCAGGTTCAGAGATAAAAGGGCTCTGTTTTTTGCTTCTTTATATTTTTCATAGTTAATTTGCTTGAAAATGCAGTGAGAAGCTGCATGACATCTGTCAATGGGGGTGGTGACCATTACTTTCTTTCCAGTAGCCTGTGGTTAGCTCTAAAAAAGTCTAGAGGGAGCTGAGAACCTCTCAGCCTGAATGGTTTTGAACCAATGTCATCCCCCTCCCCAAAAATGGGCCACAGCTTTTTTTGCTTAGAGAGTGTCCTTGGGCAAAAGTATGCAAGTTGCAACCCATGAGGCTTCTCTGCTCTTGTGTAAACATTTGTGGAGCAGGAACCACATTCCCTCTCTCCAGGTGGGTGTTCCAACCACCATGAGAGAAAGTCCTTCCTTTGCAATTAGTATTCAAATGTTTCACACAAGGCAGAACAGCTCAGAGTGTCTTGGTAGTTGGAACATGCTTTAGAGCAGTGGGAGATCTGCTTCAGATTGCACTCTGGATCGAGCAGGGATGGGATGTGAACTTTCGGAACTTCCCTCTCATCTGGCAGCCTGATGAAGCCCATCCTTCACTTCCTCTGCTGCTCTTTCAAGTACCTGCAAACAAAATGTTTCATTTAGGGAGAATGGGAGGTTTTATTCACCACAGTAAAGGTTTGCAGTGCTTTAAAAAAAAAAAAAAAAGGAAAAAATGGGCTTATTTCAAATAACATTAATTTTCAATGTTTTTCTTCTGCTGCCAGACTAAATCGGACATTTGCATTACCCTATGTCTTGCTCTGGCTGACAGCCTCCACTACAAGAAACAAATCCTTTTCTTTGGTCCGTCAGAACTGGAATGGAGGCTTGCTACAGGGATGTCACACTACCCATGTGTTGCAAAGTGCCACCATTACTTCTTCACCTGTGTACTTCCTCTGTGTCTTGGCATCACTTTCAGTGTTGCTAGGGGAGGTAGCAATGCTTCTGGTGGGTCAAGAGAGTCTTGGGTCTTTGGGTCTCTAGCAAAGAGCATGTTTCTCATAACAGTGGCCATTGTCAGTATCTTTTGCTCTTCCTGAGCCCTGTCATAGCTGCTGTGGAGATAACATCCTTTCACGTTGTTGAAGGGTCCCAAGGGCCTGGCCGTGGGACATGGTGGCTGCTGTGTCAGACGGAAGAGGAGTGGAGGCAGGTCACAGAGAGCTTCAGAGAGAGGACTTCCCTTAGAGAGCGGCAGCTCTACAAACTCTTGAGTGAAGACTTCCTGCCGGAGATCTGCAACATGATTGCACAGAAGGTGAGGAGACATGACATCCTGTTTACCTCTCTTTGACTGCTTCCAAGAGCATGGACATTTGCTGATTGAAGGAGAGCTAAATCCAAGCAGTCCTCATCCCCTCCTGCTCCCCCCGCCTTCAGCCTGCAACTGTCATGGAAGCGGGGGCTGTTTGGTTTGTCTATGGGGAGAAAGACTCTTCCCCCATGGAGTGGCAGGGCTAGAGTTTGTTCGTGATTGCATGGCAGTGTAGGTAGGATGGCTGAAGGGGTTACTGTCTTCAGCTGTGTTCTGTGTCGCTTTTCTGCTAGCAGGGAATCTGTCTGCTTTTGAACTGCTGCGATTTACAGCCTAGCTTTTCTCTGCAAACTACCTCTGATTGCACTTTTACTGCTGTTTCTCAGCTGGCTTTGCTGAAGGGGCAGTGGCTGCTTTAGCTGTCCTAGCTGAATCTGCTTGAGCTGGTGTGTCAGAGCCCTGAAACTCCAAAGGGTATTTTCTGTCAACTGAATGTTTTCAGGTGGGACAGATTTGGAATGGGATCCTGCGGCTAAGATGGCTTTGTAAAATGGGCTCTGCCGTCAGCGTGATGTTCTTGGATTGAGTTCAGTTTGCTTGTTTGCTACCCTTGTAAAGCAAATAGGGATTTCATGGTCACTTCTAGCCCCCAGAGTTTCTCCTACCACTATCACCTATGTGCCCTAATTTCCTCCACTTTCTTTTTCCTTCCCTCAATTCTCAACCCTGTTTCAGGAGAAGCGTCTGCAGCGGACAGAGTTTTCTCCCAGGTGGATGTCTGACCATCAGCCCATCAAACCAATCAAGCAGGAGGTGAGGGGGGGTGCGAGGGGGAGGATGACAGAGGGAGGTGAAAGCAGATGCCTCCTGGGGGAAAAAATAAACCGCAGCATCGCTATTCAGTGGGAAGGAGTAGTTTGAAAGTGCTTGTGTTGAAAGAGAGAGATGGGTGGTAATGCCTGTCAAAGGCAGGCTGACACTCCGGGTTTCTATGGCGAGCAGGGAGGTGCTGCCCTCTGGATGGCAGAGGTAACTGGCCTCGCCGCAGACTCTGGTGCAGCTGCATATGGAAATCTGCACTCAGTCTGAGGAATTCCACTTCAATGAAAGTGCTGGCACATTCGAGGCAGTTCAAAGAAAAGTTGAAGAAGGATGAGAGGGCTAGAAGAACCGGCTTACAAAGGGAAATGACAGAAATTCAGCCAAGGGGAAAACGTGAGGCTGCAAACACATGAGAATGTAGATAGTGCAGAGGGAGAGAAGAATGACTGATGCAGTATGGCGCTGAGCTAGGAGGGGGTCAGCTGGAAATGGAAGTCACAAGTTAGGCTGCTCAGAGAAATGCTTATCGAACTGCAGCCGTGTTGGCTGAAATGGCTCTTCCCGTGCCTCTTCACCCTCATCTCCTCTCCACCCCATCAGTGTAACAGCGCTGCCGCTTGCGGGTCTGTGCAGTGAACCAGACCCAGGAAAATGACTGGAGTTAAATATAACCTTTTTCTTTGGTCACGGTTATTTTTAACGTAGATCAGCTTTCCGATCCAGTTCACCACGCAGCCCCCAACAGTCACGTTGGCACAGCCAGGGGCATGGTACGGTGGAGATGGGGGATCTTTGAACTGGCAACTGCTACCCAAAGCAATCGGTCAGGCAACATGGGACTATCTTAGGAGGAAATAATTGGCTTGATTCTATCAGGCCATGGCATAATCTCTCACTGTAGATGTAATGAAAATGTAGTTACCTGGTGTTTTGTCAAACCCTGGGAAATTAAACTGCAGGGAATATTCCACGTGAGCCAGGGCCAGGAGTTCCTGCAAAACAAAGGAGAAAGTGCAGTTCTTCGCAATAAATATAATTACTTAGAGAAATAAAAGGAAGGAAGGATCTCTCATCATGCTGCAGATAAAAGCCTGCTGAGAGGAAAATAAGACCCCAGCGATGGTCAGTTTGGGGCCTGAATTGCTCTCTGCAAAGCCCACCATGCAGGAAGCGCAAGGACACATGTTTGCTCGCAGGCAGCAGAAATCCCAGAGGAGGAGGGGAGTGGGAAACACATGGAGCCTGAATGATGCTAATCAGTACCGCAGGTGCTCCAGGTCTGCGGTGGCAGAGGGCTGTTAATTGCTGCCTGTGGGACAGTGAAACATTTCCAGGGAGCGGGGGGACCCTCTTGGCACCTGCTGCGCCAGGGCGCAGGGAGACAGCTAACGCAAGGGTGAGGGCATCCATGCCGGCTCCCCAGCAGGCCGTGGCAATCATCCCTGCCACAGGGGAGCCAGGGAAATTGCCACCATGTCTGATGGCTTGATTGCCCAGTGAGAGGTGGGCAGCAGGCGAGTCTAGGGGAGAAAACTTCAGCCCAGTGTAGGGGTGACCCACTTCCTCCCAGCTCCATGAGCTGGATGCCGCTTTGGTCTAAGATATAAGTGCTCCGTAGGCTTCTAATCCTGTGGGGGATTTCTCAACAGGTGGTTCAGATTAGCTCCTCATTAAAGAGCCGCCTGAGTAGCACCTTCATTAGGGTAGTGCTGCGGAAACTGGAGTAGGGAAGGTCTGGAGAATGAGAGGTTGGGGCGTGCGCCTGGAGGGGGCTGGGGTGCCTGGGCCACCATGCCTCCTGGCCTTCTGCCCCCGAAGTCTTATACCTAGTGTCTAGAGAGCAAAGCAAAAGGCAGAAGTTTGTCCCTTTCGGGGTCTCAGTGAGGGGAGACAGTTATGTTGTGTCCTGGAGTGCTCTCTGGCGGAGGGAAGGAGGTGGTGATGCCATGGTCACAGATGCTACGGGTGTATTTTATCCTCTGAGTAGGGAGGAAGCTGAAGAAACGTCCCTTTGCCATCTCTTAGGTCAGGAAGGAAGTTTTAACTTGTGTTGGGTTCTTGTTTTTATTGTTCCAATAGGTGTCCGCTTCCATCACATCTAGTAAGAATTTACTTGTTTGTGTTTGCTTATTTTTTGAATCTTGAATTGAGCACCTTCATCTCAGGCACCAGGCAGTAGGTTTTGTCTGAAGTGTCTCAAAGAGCCTATGCCAGGATTGCTGCTGCCCTGCAAGCGCTGCAGGGAGCGAGTGCAGTTGTGGGTGTCTGCTACAGTCCTTGGTGTCAGCTACATTGTGTTTGTGGTTTCTGCTTTTCCCTTTTTTTCTTTTCCTAGATCTTCTAGGATGACATCCTCTCCTTTACTTAAAATTGTCTCGTTGCTTTGTTGATGCCATATTTGTGGTGGGTTGATCTGGAACGTTCTATGGATTCTGTGTCATGCCATTACAGTATAGGGTGCTGAATGCACCCTGCAGGCTTGGAGAGGTCCTGGTGTGAGCACTGCAGGTTGGATGGTGTGTTCATGTTTCCATAGAACATGAATGGTGGAAGCTGTATGAATCCAGAGGAAGGGAAGGTCTGATCTGTGCACCAACAGTTGAAGAAATTACTGTGGCATGCCAGGCTGGCTTAGATCTACTGGCTGGAGAATCTAAAGGCTGATAGTCATATCCTCAATAACATTTCTTGGTGTACCAACTTCTGGTGGCTGGTTCCTGCTCACCTCTTTCTCTTCTAATTGCTGCAGAACCTGACTTTTTTGGTTCCCACTACAATTTAAAGGTTGATCAAAAAAGTTAGGGGAAAACTGTTTGACAACGTTCAGGGTGAGGCTTGAAAGGAAGTTGTTTGCAGTGCATGAGTAGAAAAATCATATGGTAGAGCAATGGAGACAGGGATATGAAGAGAATCAAAAACGGAAATGTAGAACCTGATTCTGTAGGTTCTTGACCTCTTGTACTTGGCATAGTAGTTTCAGTCCTGGGCATCCTAGTGTTTGGATATTGACCAGTTGGAGGAAAGGTCCGAGAGAGCAGCTGGAATGATTAGGGACCTGGAAGGATTGCATTGTAAAGAAAAGTTCAACCTAATTACAGAAGCGTGGGAGTTTTGCATAAGTGTCTGAGAAAGCCCATGAAGGTTGGAATGTGGCTGAAGAAGTAAATTTATGCTCACCCGGAAAAGCGTAACTAGAAATAATTGGATGGAATGAGGGGATAAGAAATTAACTTTAGACTGAACATGAGGAGAAGCTGGATAACCTAAAGGCATGTGGACTCACAGAATGATTTCCCTAGGAAAGGGGTAGAAGAGTGAAGTACTAATATTTGTCAAAGATCTAAAAAGGAAGATTCCCTTGTGGTGAGATCATGCTGTGGGTTTCACCTAAAAAGATGAGCACAGAATAGGTGTTTTTGCTGTCCAGTCTGTCCCTAAATACAGGATATGGTTCTAATGTCATCAAGAGTCCCATCGTCCTCTCTTGGACACTCCTTTGTGGCTGTTGGTTGTTGAAGCATAATTCTCTTAATGTATTGTTGCTGCTGGAAACGGGAAATACTTGAAGTTTGTCCATGGAGAGCTGCAAGGGAAGATTGTAAGGCAGAGGAGAAATAAACGGGACAGTGAAAACAGACAACATTTCTAGGCATTTATCAAAACACCCTGAGGTTTCACTTCTAGGCAATGAAACAACAACAAAATAGTAATCATGGTGCCAGATTTTTTCTGGGGATTAATAATGGGCCTGGAGAAGTTGATGGTCTGAGCAGCAACCAAGGGACCCCAGCTGATTGCTAATCCTCAGGAAATGCTTTCTGCTTAAGTGGTGGTTGCTGGTTATTCCCTGAAAATGAAGGTCGAAAAAACTGTAAGCACACTGTTCTTTTCTGGTCGATGTTCCCTGCTGAAAGAGCACTCATACCTCGGTCTTGCAGAAATCAAGAGAGGTGGGAGCGGCTGGTGGCTGACCAATTCATTTGTCTCTTAATTAAATTAAGCTAATATAGGTAATTCCACACTGCCATATACATATACCTCACACTTTATTGGAGAAATAGGAGCAGGCGATCCCTGGTCTGGGAAGCCTGCAGTCTACGTGGGATCAAACAGAGCCTTGCAGCCTGCTGGCAGTGGGAAGGTGAGGACGTGGGGCAATAAAGAGCCAGATGTCCTTGAATGAGAAAACTCATCGCTGGACCCAGCAGGAAAATTGTCCAAACAAGCAAGCAAGAGACAGTTCAGGAGAAATTAGCACACAGAAATATGGTGACTCTTATTTTGAACAGGAAAGGAAAACATTCCAAGTGGTACCTTGGTACAAGGCTGTACCTGTCTCTTTTCCTATCCTAAGTACCCTGTTTTATATCAGGGTAGTCCTTTCTACTCACGCAGGTAACTCTGGATGGGGTAGAGGTCTTGTGTAAGGTTGTCAGCAGTGCCGGATCATTTGCCTGGAAGGGAAATAAACATGGTACATCCCTGGCAGAGTAGCAGATTGTCTAACCCATCGCTTCTCCTTCCTTTTTCCTGCATCAATAGGGTTTCCTTGCTTGACAAATAACTTTCCTTTACATGTTGCTTTTCATCCATGAATTAATATGTACAAATCCTTTTTTTTTTCCCCCCTTTTTTTTCCTCCCCCCCAGCCATTCACTGTAGGTATGCTTTAGTACTTGCTCAAAGTAAACCTGCCTGCGCTCAGACTTCAATAAGCCAATGCATTACAGTTTTTGGTGCATCATTTTGTCACAGGTAAACCCAAACATGCTGAGTTCGATGGAGAAGCAGAGGCGCAGGGAGGAAGAGGAGGAGCGACAAATCCTTATAGCAGTGCAGAAGAGGGAGCAGGAGCAGCTGCTAAAGGAGGAGAGGAAGAGAGAGATGGAAGAGAAAGTCAAAGCAGTGGAAGGTACGTGTGACCAGTGTGAAGCAGGGACAGAAGATTTCAAACTGAGATTGAGATATTGAATTAAGATCTGCCATTGGCATTCTTTCCCTGCCAGACATGCTAATGGGAATATCTTTTCTTGTATTTATCTCTGATAAATTGACTTGACTGTAGTTTCTTTTCCTTTGTCCATCTTGTTGTTGGTGGCTGTTCTCTGGTGCACCCTTCAGGTGTGTCTTCCTTGAATCACAGGGATTTTTTCCCTTGCCCCAGCTGTATTTTTCTCTTGCTGTTTGTGTTGCTCCTAAGTTCTCTTCACTTGTCTCCTCACTTGGATCCTCACGATTTTTCCTGTGTGCAGGATTAGCTGGCTTTGCTCCTGTTGAATAGCATTTGGTCCTTTTTAGCCTAATGCATGATGAAAGAAGGATTCACCCTGAGGAGAAAGGGAAGGGGGAAAATGTGGGAGTAGCAAGAGTAATATTTTTATATTGCTACAGGCCTCATCAGTTGGAGAACTAAAAATATAGGGACCAGGCTAAATAGAGCACTGGCAAGTAGCAACGTGAGGTGTTGGTCTTGTTTTTCCATGGTTTTGAATTAAATACTGGTTTATTTGCTACAGAACAGAAATGTTGTTCTGCAAGAAACAACTGTGTTGTGTTTAACACATCAGATCGAGGCACATACAGCAGGTGTTCAGCCAGTACAGGTAGGCACTGGTGTCTAAGAGCAGGCTCATTTCTGACCACCTTCTCTCTGTCAGCCTCCCTTACAGGGATTCCTTTATCTGCTTCTTCTGTTGCAGTGGCTGTCTGGGCTGTTGCAGTTCCAGGGAAACACTCAACATCTTTAGAAAACTGTGGTGGTAATGTGTGTCAGTGTCAGTATCATGAATCCTTACATGGATAAAGAATCAGAAAAGGAAAAACATGAAGTTCATGCAAACCTTGTAAACTTTCAAGATGAAACAGTCTGCTACCAGATGTTTGGCAGACCAGATGTTATCTAAGAATAGTTTCTTTTACCTGCTTACCTTTCTAACTTTTAGAAGATCCAATTACTTGCTTGGCCTTCATGTATTCCTGGTTGCCAGTCCTGGCTAATCTATTGCTTTAAACTGAGAATCATCCTGCTTCCAGATCTGCCACAGATATCTGTTTCACCTTGGCAAATTGCATATTCTCTGTGCTTTAATTGTCCATCTGTGTAGACAAAATTAATCTTGAAGAACCAGAAGAGCTACAAAGATAACTGTACCTGTATAAACCCAGGCCATTCTATGATTCTATGAAAAAGGTATTGGTTTGGTGTAAGACGTCTTTTTCTGGGTAAATGCAATCACTACATCATCTGATGCAAAGGCACCAGAGCCATTCAAAGAAACTACCATGGAGTTGGGCAGTGGACTGTTTTAAGCCAATGTAGCATACATAAGTGCTTTTCTTGGCAGAGATGCTTTTATTTTGGTTTGTGCAGTTTCTTTCAGTTTAGTTTAAATTTATCCTTGGTCAGTTTAGGCTAAGTCAGGCAACGTCTCCTTTTAAGCTGGTCCAAAAGCTGTTTAGAAAGGTTATTTAAATGGCTGACCTGTTCAGTTAAATCACTGCAATATTTTTCATGCCCAGAAACAGCAGCCATCCAGGTAAAACTTTGGCTTCTTAACCAGCTTTCCTTATTGCCAAGCACACCTTCCATTAGCATTTACTTTCACAACAGTTCTTGTGATGGACAGAAAGTTATTTGAAAATGAACTAATTTGTTTTGCTTGGTTCGGACTTGTAAAAAAACTGGACAGCTGTCAACAAAGATTTTAGGGGAGCGAAGATTTTCTTTTATTTTGCAGTTCTTTTGGGATTTCACATTCATTTTGTAACATCATCTGTAGAGGAGTGATGTGAAACACAGGGTGAAATATCTGCTCTCTGATGAACTTCATCAGCACTTCACTTGCTTCTCAGTTTTGGACTGTATGCCTGGTTTTAGATCACATTCCTGTTTCCAGTCTGGGATTTCACTTCCCCCAACTCCAACACACGCCCCAGGTAGAGAGCCTCCTGCTAGCCCCATCTGTACTTTTCAGAATTTATGAGTTAGAGCAGCTTTCTCGATTTCTACCACAACAGCAGGTTAGAATTTCTCAGTTCTCTTCCCAGATGCTGCTCCAATATTACCTCTCACACATATGACTTTGTAGCTGTTTGAGATACTTTTTAGAGCATGCCTTAGCTTTTGAAATCTGGCAGGTAGGACTCAACCCATGCCAACAGCATAGCGAGCTCTGCCAGTGATCTTTAACGTGCTATATTAATCACTTGCTGTGGTAGAGGGACCTACCATTAATCCTGACTGAGCTCCAGGGTAGCACTCCCCAATTGCTGTCTGTTGACCAGCTCAGATCCTCAGCAGGCATTGATGAACTTCTAAAATCTACATCAGCTTATCTCTTGGTTGCTTGGTTGCTGTTGTCATGAGGTTTTCCTTTTGCTGCCCAAATCAATGTTTTTCTTGGCTTTCTGGCTTAATGACATTATTATAGATGTCTAAGTGATGCTGATTTTATGAAAGAAGCATGCGATACTGACTGCTAACTGCACTTTGATGTTGGACTTCTCATCATTAAATGTTATCATAGATTCTTGACAGATTCTATAGGACATCTTAGATGCCAGTCCTGTCCTCCCAACTTCAGTGCTACCCAGAGTCTTCTAAGGGGAAATTTGTACTTTCTTTTACCAGTCTTTGACATACGTGGCCATGGACCTCCCTGGAAATACCCACCTTGTAGCTATTCCTAGTTTTCTTGTGCCATAAACCCCTGTCCCAAGTTTGGCTTTAACTGACAGAGAAAGACAGTAAAATAATACTCTTCCACCAGAGCTGGTGCTTGGGCCTTTGTCTGTGTTCCTAGAGGGTATTAGCCAAGTCTCCCCCATCTTTCTTTCACTCTGGGTGATCCTCTGCTGTGACCTGTTTTCTGGGGTGTTACTCCTATGATACCTCTCCTTGAACATTACGTTCTCAGACTTCTGTTCCTACAGAAAGTTGGTACAACCGCAGGTGGTTAGCAAGTCAAATGAATTCAGATTTCCTATAAGAAAAAGGAAATGAGGTTCATAAGAGCCCATAAACTTTCCATTATGAAGCAATCTGTTAGCCAGCTGTCTGGTTGCAAACCACAGGTTATATTACCAGCGTTGCTTCTTCCTGTCTCTCACCTCTTCAACTAAAGCTGTCCCAGTGGCCCTCCTATGTGGCAGTATGCTTGCTCTGTCTGCTGGCCATGAAGGCCTACCTGAACAATCTTCCCAAAGCTACCCATGGTGGCGAAGGATATTAATAACCCAAATTACTCATTGCCATCCAGCTGATAGAACTTCACCCTTCCCTCATCATTGCTCTTCATCTACTTCAGTGCAAAACCAGCTGCCTTGAGTTCACGTGGCTGAGGTGAAGCACCTAAAGGATGGTAACTTAACAAGCCAACTCTTTCCATAGGGCTGATCTATGTCTAGATCTGTGCATTGAATTTTGTACCACATCATGGTCAGGAATTAGTCTGGATTCTGGCTAAGGGAGCATCTGTATCGCAGTAATCCTTCAAAATCACTGCTAGTAAAGTCAAGGGGAAATGAAGAGGTGTGTTGATGGTGTGCTGTATTTTCACCTCCTCTGCTCCTGTGCTGTTGCTGCTTTTCCTGAAAGAACGAGAATATTTCACTTCACTGGAGTTCTTGAGAGTTGCCAGAGCTGGCTTTGTTCTCCCTGCAGGATCTTGACAGGGAGTGCTGAATGATTTTTCACCTCTCTCCCCTCCCCACTGCAGAACGGGCCAGGAGGAGGAAGCTTCGTGAAGAGCGGGCCTGGCTGCTGGCGCAGGGCAAGGAGCTCCCCCCTGAGCTTTCCCACTTGGATCCCAGTTCCCCTACCAGGGAAGAGCGAAGGACTAAGGATCTGTGAGTATGCAGCTGGGCATGCAGAATGTCGGTGCATTGAAGCTTACATAGTGAATACAGGGAGGAGAGGAGTGTGGTTGTTCACAGGAATGAGGAGGGAGAAGTCAGGTTGGAGAACAGCAAGGAGTAAGCTGAAAAACAGCTGGAGTTGGTCCACACTAGAGGAGTGTTTGGGACGAGGCCTATTTGTCAGTGTTGTGGCACTGTGGGTGGGGTGGAAGGGAAGATGAGGAACAAAAGCATACCTTATATGTCCTCAATCTGCATATTCACTGTTGTTATTTCCTCTTACAGCTTTGAACTGGACGATGAGTTCACGGCCATGTACAAAGGTTAGTCCTCCTGCCCCAGCTTTCCCCTTTGCATGACTTGAAATACTCCTGGGCGTGTGTGTGTAACCATTCGCCTTTCTTTTGTTACTGCCAGTTCTAGATGTGGTAAAGGCTCACAAGGACTCTTGGCCCTTCTTGGAGCCTGTCGATGAATCGTATGCTCCCAACTACTATCAGATCATTAAGGTACGGAGAGTGGTCCAGCTAGCTTGACTGATGCACTTTGTTGACTGGGATCCAGACTTTTAGAAGTGTGTTGAAGTTTTGTGGTCTGTGTTACCCTCACAGTCAAACTGCATGACTCCAGTAGTCCCTTCCAGCCTTACAAGTCAAGGAAACCAAAGATGAGAGGCTGCCTCTCAGGAGAGCAGCCTCTGCTCTCCATCTCCTCTCTGTGAAGAAGCTAGCTCTGCAACTTTGTAAACCTCGCTATGCTTGCTATAACTGAAGGGAGGTTTTGTTGCATTTCAGGCACCCATGGACATCTCTAGCATGGAGAAGAAGTTGAATGGAGGTCAGTACTGCACCAAGGAAGAATTTGTGGGTGATATGAAGACCATGTTCAGGAACTGTCTTAAGTACAATGGTGAAGGCAGTGGTAAGAGCAATAAATGCTAAGTTCATCTATTTGCAGTGCTGAGTCAAAACAAGCTGTTCTCCCTCTACTCATCAGTACTTGATTTGTGCTTATTCTCCTCCTAGATTTTTGGGAGGCCAGATGAAAGGGTAGGAGCTCCTCAGTATTAAGGTCTGGGGTTTCAGTGAGGTTTTTAGTACAATTTGGTCATGCTGAATTGGGGCGCAACATACTAAAGGACTCCCATGTTGGTAGATAGTGAAGGCAGAACATACGAGGATACATTTCTGAACTCTCCTTCATGTGGTTCTGTGTCTTGGTGTACTCCTTCATCTCATAATATCTAACACTTTGAAAAGCATTGGAGTCTGGTTAGCTCCCAGTGTTTGTTGACTACCACAGAAAAGTGAGGAAGGAACCAAGCTTGTAACCCTTTGTATGAAAAATGTAGGACTTAGGTTCCTTGGCCATTGAATGAACAACATGACTCTGCAAATGGGAAACCCTGGGTTTAATTGTCATGCCAATTAAAGTTCTGCATGTTGATTAGGTAAGAAATCAGTTCCCACATGGTGGGTCATCACTGCAGACCGTGTCTCACCAGCACAACCTTGAAAGGGAAAATAGAGCTACCTGGCTTGTCGCTGTGGGCCCCAAGTAAAAACATTCCAGTGCTGCCACTGGGAGAGCTGTTTCCCGAGGAACTTCTGGGTTAATTTAGTGTAAACAGCTGGACAGTCATTTGCTTCAAGCCCTTGTCATTAACACCCCTCATGTCTTTTCCTTCCTATCCTCTTTGACAAAACGTAGGAGCCCCTCTGAGCAAAACTGTCCTGTGGAAATGACACAATGGTGACACCGATGCTGGCAATACCTTTTGTGTCAGAGTCAGCAAGTGCTTTAGAAACTGCACGTGGACAAATACATTTGCTGATTTTCCTCTGTCTTCTAGCATACAACAGAGACTCGAACGAGTCCAAGAAAAGCCTCTGAATGTAATCAAATGGCATTGCTGGAAGTTCACGTTTCTTCTTTCAGCACTCTGCTGGCTAACTGCGCAGGTCACACATCTCTGCAAGCAGAGGTGGTGCTTCTCGTAATTTTTGGCATTATGCTGGAACACTGGGTTAATGCTGACTTTGCAAGCCATGCTGCTGATGGTACTTTGTCATACCTGTATGTATGCCTGTCCTCTGGTGGGGTTACTGAACAAATCTGATGCTGCATTGTTTATTGATTTCAAGAATGTAAACCAAAGCCAACTAGTTAGAAACAGAAACCTTCCTCAAAGAAACTTTGTGGAGGGCAGATGATTTATCTGATGGGGAAGGTCTGATGTTGCTTAATTGTTTCTTTCTATAAGGCTCTCTGTCCCTGATGTTGTTGGGGTTTTTTGACTGCAGAGTATACCAAGATGGCTTACAACTTAGAGAGGTGTTTCCACCGAGCAATGATGAAGCACTTCCCTGGGGAAGATGGAGATACAGATGAGGAGTTTTGGATCAGAGAAGACGGGAGACGAGAGAAGAGGAGCCGGCGAACTGGCCGCTCCAGCACAGGCAATGTTTGGACTCGGTCTCGAGACCCAGATGGACCAGGCAAGAGGCAGCAACGCCTGGAAAATGGAGGAAAACCTCCGCCATATCGAGCTACTTCCAGGGCTCCTGCTTCTTCCTCTTCTTCCTCCTCCTTCTCCTCATCCTCTGCAGAGGATTCAAGTGGCAACTCAATGCAGCCTCCTCGAGAAGTGGGCCCTTCCAATGGGCGAGGTTTCCCTCGCTCTCTGCAGTACAGTGGCATGCCCAGCCCAGTGCCACATCCTGGCCAGATGGTAAGGACCAGTTTCTGCTGTTCTTCACCCATCAGGCCTGCGGAGGGAGGGAGGTAAAGGGGAATGAAGCTCTCTACTGTGAAATCCCTGCTGTGTGGCAAGAACCTTTCCCCAGACATTAAGGGTTATTATGGTTTCTACAACGGAAACTTTTCAGCCCTTAGATTTTAACTGGTACAGTTTCTGTATTTGCCACACTAGCTGGGAACAGTCTCCTGACATTTCCTATGGCCAGCATGTCCCTGTGTGGGCTTGCACCAGCCCTGGCTCCTTCAGTTTTCTTCTCTACTTGGAAAGTTACCCCATTGTGTATTGAAAGCAGTCACATTTCCTCTCCTAACTTGCAGTTTACGATACTGAACAAGCCGGTCTTCTTTTGTCTCAATTGTTTACAGATGTCTGGTAACTTTGTGCCATCTGTGTAGTACAGCATTTTGTGCCTTGAGTATTTGTAAAAGCAGTAAACGAAATCAAACACAAGGCCACCCTAGACTGCAGCAGTGACCTCCCTTTAGCCCAACATTTCTTCTCTGAATGCCACCTGTTGTGCCTCCCCTCTGGGCTTTTCCTCACCCATCCTTCACTGCCTTTTCCATTTTAACCAGTAATGTCTTGTGGTGTGGTGTATCAGCTGCTCCTCTGAGATCCAAGCTACCCCTCGCCCTTTTAGCTAGAGATCAAACAAAATTTTTAGAGGGCTTCTTGTGCAAATAGAGGGGGGCAGTAGGAGGCGTGGAAGCAATTAATATTTTGAAGGAAGTCCAGCACATTTCCCAGGTGTCCTGCTCGTGTGCTCTTGTGGTCCACTCTTCTCCTTGGAGCAAACCACTGCTCCTTCCAATCTTCTTGCTTGCTCCCAAGTAGTTGGGTAGCAGGTGAGTGTTGTGACCTGAGCACAGGGACGCATGGCTGTAGTGTGAGAGAGTGGCTTTGACAGGGAAGCTGTGTCACCTCATAGGAAACAGAGTACAGGTTTTTCATGGTATCTCCAAAAAGGCCATATGCTTATCTGTGTGGTTCCTCCAGCCTTGACTTTCTCTCACCTGCAGCAGCTCTGCTGCTTTCCTGTGCTTCACAAATCATTTTATTTCTTCCTCCCACACCCCTCCCAGAGACCAGCCATTCCAGGAACGTTTGGTCCCCTGCGCGGATCAGATCCCACAAAACTGTACGGCTCGCCACGAGTGCCTGAGCCCCATCCTGGAGACCCAGTCCAGCAGCACCAGCACTTTGCCATGCAGGTAAGAAAAGTTACAGCCAAGGGATCATGCACCCCAGGACCTGCAGGTCTCCTCCACTGCTTTGTGTGTTTGCTCTCACCAAAGACCCAACTCATCTCTCTCTCTTCCGCCTCCTTCCCAGCCGGTCGTGGGACTGAGCGAGCACCGCGGGCACAGGCTGGCTGCCCCAGAGAAGCAAGCCTGC
>NW_010107286.1:0-3042 GCF_000699245.1 Pterocles gutturalis | reverse complement strand
CTTTAAGCAGTCTTTAACCCATGACAATCCCTTGGTCTGATACTGAAGCAGCACACTTAACAAAAGACTAGTACTAACACTCATGTCTGCTTGTTCTCTTAAAACAAGTAGGCAAAACAAGCCACGCATGCAAAAAAGCTTTATTTTAAAAGACTGTCACTTTTTTAGTCAACTTTCAATTACCTCCTCTAAAAAGAATTTTAGTGAGTCATTACTTAAGGAAATTAGGTAGTACATAACATAAATAGGTAATATATGACTTGTAACCACTGCTAAGACATCTCAATATGTTTCTCAGATCTGTTTTTCCCTGCTTTCACAGAGGAGCAGCATGGTGAAATGCAGTTATCCAAACCACAATGCACTGACTAAATCACGTCATCAGTATGAGTTAAAACCAGTCTCATTACAGACACAAATCCTGTCAAAAATTATAAAATCAGATCCCTATGAAGTAAGTTAAAGTCTCTTGAGAAGCACATCTCAAACTTTTGCTCCTTACATCATTGCTGCTTATTTAGATTCTTACACATTATATAAAGCAATAGAAAAGCTTTAACACAGGAAACAGTGAATTTTAGTATGAAAATATCCGTGACAATAAATTGACATGTACTGTTAATGTCACAAGCTCTGCATGAACTCCTGATCCTATTTAAAAAAAAAAAAAAAAAAAAAAGGAATTTTGACACACAATTCTACACAGTCACATTTATTAACTTACTGTTTAAAAGCGACAAGCTCTCCCTGATGGAACTATGGCAGTTTTCTCTGGAGAAAAAGACCCCCTGATTAGCCAGGGGATTCAGAAGCCTCTTCTGTAATTAAAGAATGATGATACTTACTCAATTACTTAACCCCTCACCACCCTTCCTGTAATATTCTTGTATCAGTCCAACAGACTTGGTTACATAGCACTTGACTATCTGGGCCAGATGTAGCCAGAAAGAGAGAAAGAGAGAGAGAGAGAGAAAAAGAGAGAGAGAAATTGCTTCACAGACAAATTTAGTGGAAGTGAGTTTATGACACCATCAAAACTTGCTTCACAGCCAAATTTAGTGGAAGTGAGTTTATGACACCATCAAAACTTTGGGACATTGTTTATTTACAAAAATAACAATAACATAATAGTAGCACTTGGCATTTCTTTACTTGTACCATTTCATAGTTGCTTCATTAATGCAAAAATATACTCTACCAACATGGAACAAGTTCAGTTACATGTTTATTAAACTAAAAAGACCTACTTTATTACCAGAAATATCAAATCGAGAGAAGAGAAATAATATTTTTGCTGCTGCAGTGCCTAGGTTCCCCAGGTGTATCTGAACCCAGCCTGTGAGAGGTGCTGTGTGTAACAAATTAATCATAGCTCCTGTATCAGTGGGAAAAATACCTGAAAGGATCTAATGATAGACTACATGAACTGTACATGTCAAATTACTCTCTTGATGTTTCCAGAGTAGATCACTTGCTCCTTTGATTATGAAAATATGTATTTACGAACTAGCAACTTCTAAGTAGCCCATGATTTACTCATCAGTGCAGTAGTAGTTCTAAATCTGTGCACTAAGGAACATTTTACTGAGTAGAGAAACAACTTCTTCTAAGAAAGCTACTTAACTGGCATCCTTATTAAAGACATCAAGGACTGGGTGAAAGGAAGGTCAAATAATTCTTTTACCATTGCTGGTAACAGTCTTTCAGGTAAAAAAAGACATACGTAACCTTTTCAATGGGAGAATAAAAACTTCATTAGCAAGATTAGTACGGAACATACTATGTATACCAAAAATCTCTAGTCTTGTGTCAAATTTGTCAATAGATTAACACAAAAAAACGTAACCAATCAAAAAAAAGTGTAAGCTGACACTTTCCAGAAGAAAATATATGAACAAGTAAAAACTAATTTTTGCTGTCCATGTTCTCTTGTGTTAAGCTCAACTGTCATACAACTGTCATGATAATTTAAAAAAAAATTTTTTTTGCCCTCTCGGATAGTAAAAGTTCACGGTTTCAGAAAACATTGTGAAAGCTAAAGTTCGTAGATAGCTTCTTGACTGTAGTATTTATTTAAAGACACAGCATTGAAGTGTTACAGCTGTTTCTCAGCAAACTAGGGGGACAGTAGCTGGCTCTACATATTGTCAGACAAGTTCACAAAGCTGTTTTATACTGAAGAGAACACAGAAGAAACCCCTTTACCACTATGCTCAGATCCTGCAATAGGACTTACCTACAAACGAAGGACTCTTGAATTTGAAATAAACACTGCATGCAAAGACTTTTTTTTAAGTTTAAAATTAAACACAACTGAAAGCGTATTTCTCTTACATTAAAAAAAAATCCCTTTTATCCAGTGCTTTTAGTTTTCAATATTATTTTAATTACACTTTTCAACATATAAAAATAAACCTAAGGTACAGGCTGAAAACTTTTTCTGTTTTCATATTAGCAAACAAAATTAAGTTTTAGATTCTCTTTAGGTAATAACACTAGCGATATCTACAAATTTCAACTGCCCACACTCCAGTCTCTGGTGAGAAAACTACATCTCTCTGAATTAAGTGCCTACTAATTTACAGCATTTTAGCCACTTACAGATCTCAGCATTTGTGTCACTAAGTCCAATTCTCACTTTTAAAATTATGGTAATACCAACGGCAATAATCCGTTGCTATAAAACTTAAAGTACCACCAGCTGGCAAGTAGGACCCATAATATGCCCCAGTTTGTATGTCATTGTTCAGAATTCACACCTTTAACATTATTCGTTTTACCATTATGCAATTTTCACACGAAAATTTTAAAAATTCAAGATTATTTTTGTCTGGTTTTTTCCCCCCTCTAAGTGACTGGCTAGCAAAATTAAAATGCATGAACTCTAACCTTGTTTCATTACAAACAAAAAGACAGTGATGCAGAGATGCATTACTGCTTGCAGCGGTCATACACGTGAATGCAAAAATAATACAACAATAAGGATAAGTATGAAGTGTTCAATTATTTGTATCATACTGTCCTGGGTCCAGCTGGGATAGG
>NW_010107285.1:0-13199 GCF_000699245.1 Pterocles gutturalis | reverse complement strand
GGCACCTGTGGGTTGTGGAACTTCATGGCGGAGTGCAGAAATCTTGTATAATTGCAGGTATTTTTAGAGAGGGAGACTGAGCTATTCTGTGAAATTATCATTAAATATCTCACCAGGAAGACCATGTACTTTATTGGAATACTGTCTGGAGCTACTTGTAGTAAGAGGCTCCTTTTTGCCTCTTAAACCTTCTTCAGTCACTGAGGAAGAGGTGTAAGTATGTAACACAGGAAAAGTCCGTGCTGTGCTACCCTTAAAGCTGTCAGTTCTGGTGTGCTACCTTATTTTTACACTACTGTGGTAGTATCTGCTGCAGTTACTACAGGATTCATAACCTAACCTAGGTCTAAGTCAATTGTAGAAGCAGCATCATGTGCAGTGCTTGCTTTTGGTAGTATAATATTGCTTTAAACATACAAATATAGCTTTATAAAATTTACATTACTACTCCTATGGACGGCCTAGTTAATCTTTTGTAGAGCTAATGGAAAAACCAGCAGGTTCTGCAGCACCTGCCTGTAAGAAGATGAACCAGTCACAAGCCAGTAATGGGAAACTGCAATGACTCAAGAGCGTTTGCTGGATTTTCTAGGAGTTAGGCTTCACTGTCCGCTGGAGAATACACACCCTTCCACTGGAATATACCTTTTTCTATTGGTAGAAAATGGAATGTTTCTAATGCTTCTAATCTTTGGCAGCTGCTTGTTAGATTTATACAAAAATAACTATTCATAAGGAAGGGTGTTTGAAAACTCTCTGTAAACAATGTTGACGTTGCTGAGAACGTGGTGATGGATGGATACTTCTTCATGGCACGTCAGAACCCCTGTTTGCTTTTTTTGACTGATCCACTTCGAGTGTGGGCTTTCACAGAACTGCACAGCTGAAGACCTAATAAACAGAGATCACGTACAACTTTAAGACTTCTGGAAGGTATTAAAAGTACCAAATACTTCTTTAGTTTAAAACTAAAATGCTTTTTTTTTTTTTTTTGTCTTTTTATTGTAATACATGGCTATCAACCTTGAAGCCTTTGCAGCTTCAATCCTGTCTTGTTAGTATATTTTTATGTGTGAAATTCTGACAACTCCGTAAGGGATCCCAAAACACTGTGATGAAAGGAATCCAGTGTAACTTCCCTGCTCCAGGTGGAGGTGATACTTAGCATCAATACAAAATTAAGTTCTCAGGAAGTGCTTAAGGTGAACTGAAGTGACAGTCACAAAGACAGTGTTCAGAAAAGCTGTTCCAGGGCACAAAAGTTCACTTTTGCTCTGCTGTAATCTCTAATCCCTTTCAACTGACTAGACTAGTCCTTGTGTGTGCCATGAGGTGAAAAGCCTAAATCTTTGAAGGTAAAGTTGAAATAAGTAAGGTTCATTGGTCTACTATAACACTTGTGTACACACGTGCAACTTAGTCTTGCAGCTTCCTATTAAAAAAGAGCCCCAACGCTGGTTGTGACTGTGTAGCTATTCTGAAGCATATATGATGACTATTTTCAAAGTGTATTAACCATAAACAAATTAAGGAGATGACCTTGCAGAGAAGGAAGGGAAACTGGATAGAAGAGTATGCATTTTATATCCTAAACAAAAAATGCCTTCCTGCTGCCTTGGTATTTTGATCAATTAAAAATAAGTAACTTTAGATGAGATTCATTTTAGGTTATGCTAAGTCATTCCACAAAGTTCATCCAATTGTTACCCATTAAACAGTACAAGCATATTTTGATTTCGGAGTATGCATCTGAATTGGACTGGTACAGTTACTGGCTTTAAAATATACTTTGAGTTGATCTAGTGTTATTCTAGCGCAGATCTAGTACAATCTCTTCCAGATACAGTGCAAATAAGTGTCTTTTGGACATAATAAAATTTCTTTTAGCTGTATAGCTAGCTCCTGTTTAAATTGGCAACTCCTCTTAACTTTGACATGAGAGGCACTGGGGCTGATCACATTAAGCTTCCTTAAATGATTTAAAATACTAAATGGTAATAAATAACCACACCCAAACACACTCTAGACACACATGTAAAACTTGTATAAAGGAAATTTTAAAACATTAAATAGAACTTTGAAAAACCTCCTCAATGTAATTACCTATGTAGGAACTGCATCCCTGTCCCAAAAGCCTGCCTCTCATTTGATCTTACTAAATTCTACGACTGATGAGCATACCTGAACCTGTTGATCCTCTCCTTGTCCAAGATTGATTACTATAATCAATAACAGTGCAAGAATGGCGGTGCTGTGGGTCTGGCTGAAAAGACAGTTCAAGTTATTTAAGTTTGCATGAAAAAAAAATTTAAACATCAAGATTATAATGCAGCTACAAAGTACTTAAACATATATACTTCTTAATTCATAAGATGTTGTAAAGGCCTAAGTAGAGCTTTCACAAGTTCAAGGAGGGTTAAATCAACTTTAGCAGTATAATTATACTTTTATAACACTCTTACTTAGAACCATCACTGGGCCAGTTAGAGGCATTCTGACAACTTCTGGAAATTGTATTTCAAAATAGACTTTAGAAATTTTGTACACTCGTAACTGCTAAGTCAAGGATGTTGAAAGTATACACAGAAACTAAACAAGCAGCTATTTAAAAGCTACTGTTGAAATTACAGCTTTTAAAGCTTAGATAAAAATACTTTGTTAGATAGGACAAGATATCAGTAGACCAGGTGTTTCAATAAATTAAACCCAGAGCATTTGATACTGAAACAGACTGGACATTAATAGTACAGCAAACTTGTGCAAAAAAGCAATGAAGACTCTTCCCTTGTGTTTCTGAATACAGCTGCAGGAATGACTTCTGAATGTCTGTGCAAAACTTCAAAGCATCCTCTCCTACCCCCCAGTTCTTAAGCCTTCCCAGAAGATGCCAGGTTACCAGTGCAGACGATAGACTGAATGTTCTACGTAGAGTAACACTTAGCTTTTTCCACAAGCATCTCAAACTTGGATTATATATATATATTGCTTATATGGAGGCTGTCGGGAGTATAGCGAGATCCCCAAAGCACCCTGTTGAGTAACTAAGGATGATTTGGTATAATTTGCCATGCTTTACCAAGAATGCATTGGTTGTGTTAGGCCTGGAGAAACTACCAGGTAAGAAAAGCGGCTCCTGTAGCTGCTGGTGGGTATCTTCGTGTGTTGTTACACTGTGAGCTCGACTTGCGCTCCCTCTTGATTTCTGCATTGAAGAATAACAGTTATGGCTGCTTCTTCTTGCAGCAGTACATCTAAAATAATTAGCCTAGGGATTAAAAGCTAATTTTCCAAGTCAATCATTCTACATCTAGTTATGGGGAAGAAAAAAAATCGGGCATTAACTGGAATTAAAAGTATTCAACTATCAGTGATGCTGTTAGTCAAAAAAGTTAGCTTTTTTTTGTGCATCTCTTTCAGTTGCTGTCACCTACAAGATAACAAACAAATTAGAACTCTTGGGTTAGGTAATTTGATCAGCAGCAATTACAACTTTACACTGTGCCATACTAAAATTGTTGTGCTTATTACCATTTGCCTCTGGGATCCTGCAGTGCTCCCATGCTCTGTCGCATTGGTGGTAGTAATAGGTGGTAGGAGATTATTTCGGTTTAGCAGCAGTGGGGAGAGTGAGGTCAACTGCTCATGTGCAGTCAGACTGAAATGCACCAAGGACAGAAAAAAACATAGTTTAGTAGGTTTGTCATTGTGTACACATACAATATTGTCAGTTTCTTTGGCATTATGTAGACAAACAATGTTAACACTAAGAGCAAGGGTTGTAGAATTTAGCTACAAGACTAGGGCTGACTATTGGAGTCTGTATTTAAAAGAGGAATTGTGCAGCAGGTGAAGTTTGGCAGAAATCTTTTTCATCTGTTAAGAAGCACTTCTAGTTTTCGGAATATTTAATATTAAGCATATAGGCAAAGTGAGTCTGAGTACCCCAGCAGAAATCCTGGGAACAGATGTATGTAAAAGCTAGTTGGTCGTTACGATGCACGTCATCAAACGAGTGTGCAGTGCACTGCACTGATAACTGCAGAATGAAGGTGTGTATATAGAAAAGTGTCTTCACAGGCAGTTACCATACAATGGTAGTATCTTTTCTGCCCATTCCCAGACAAAGTGTTATTTTCTGCTCTTTGTTCATACCCTTTGGGCTGAAGTACTGCTTACTGCTAGCTTCAGCCTAGCAACTGCAGATAAACAATGAGCCTAGAAAACAGCAGCGGCCCATATTTTAGGCTGAGACAGTAAAAAAAGCTACACAATGCCAATGCATATTGTAGCTCTTTCACTTACTACAAGTGTCAAATAAAACATCTGGGCGTAAAACAAGGCTTCTACGTTCTCCATATTTTGTTTGAGTAGTTGAAGGAAGAGGTGCAAGAGGCTTTTGGAAGCCTCCTAAAGGGAGCTAAACCAAGCTAATTGCACAAAATACAAAATCAATTAAACATTAGTCACAGGAGAAATGTGAAAGAATAATCTATTTTCTAGATACAGTGCTAGAACTGATCAAGAGGCCTTAGCTCTATGTGCATTCTGGAGTTGACTGAAGGAAGGATGTTCTTACAGAACACATTAGAAGAGCTTCAAACTATAAGCAGCATTTTTAAAAATACTTTCCTCGTGCTCTCTATATACATTTAAACATACATGGTAATAAAGGGGAGATGTTAACAATTGAACTGAGTTCAGTAAGAGTCCTTTGGTCAGTCAGATAACCTAAGATGAGCACCTTCCTTACAGCCTAGTCTGGGTTAAGGTAGCAACAGGTAGTTTGACTTCCAAAAACTAGACTTTTAAGTTCATCTTGGGCCGTTAATTTATTTAATCAAACAATTCATGTTCTTTCTGTTCAACTGAAAGCTTTCTGTATAAGCTGTGTTCTCCAAATATGGTAACTCGCAGTGAGAAACTGGTTTTGAAACACACAATCGAGTTCCCTGAAGACACTGTCCACAGACCCTGGGGTCCCAGTATGGGAGAGGCTGGTGGTGATGGGATGCAGGGTACGTGGTGGTAGGTTTTGCCTTCTCGTGGAACGTGACAGGGATGATGTCCTGAGCTCTAGAGGATGATTTGGCCGCACACTGGTAGAGAGGATGGAGCTGGAGCTTGGCCGTTTGTCATCCAGGTCCCTAACAAAAGAATTACAAAACCAGAAGAGATATGGTCAACATGACTGATAATTACCCTATTACCAAAGTACACATCTACATGTGACATTAACAATATTACATGTAGATAGAGATGATGTGTTTTCATTTTTTTGCATAATTATATAAAGTAATTTACAGCGAAATTAGAAAAGAACAGGGGATGGAAAAGGAAAATTAAGCTTATCTTTTTTTTTTTTTACTGAACTAGAAACTTTCCAATTCAAGATTCCAGTATAAAAGTAAAAATTAATCACAGAACAGATTAAAAAAACCCACACTGAAAACATCAGCTTTCACCCCCCACAGTCTAAATGTATCACGGGTCCACTTCTAGGAACTGAGCAAACCAGTTTCTCTACCCTATTCTGAGCTTCATCTCTTTTCAGGATGTCAGCTAGTGCCAACAGTAATGCCACAGCCATTCATGAAGTGGTAAACCGGCAGCAAGCAAACAGAAAACCTGTACCAGTAGTATACTGTTTCACAGAGGACAAATAAATAAACAAGCAGGAAAATAATGAAGAATTGCCTTCTCCAGTGTAGAAAGTTATCTCACAATTTTTAAGGTTGAATCTCTCTCACCATTACAGTGCTCTACTTTACAAGAGACGATCTATAGTTCTTACAGTGTTTTTTCCATTGTAGGCAGATTCCTTTGCTGTAACTGGATCCCATGGATCACCATCAAGCCCTTTAGATTATGTTGAGAGCCGCTACTTGACCCTTGAGAAAGATTTACCTGAAAGTTTAAAAAATAAGTAAGTAAATTACTGTTTGGCAGACACACACACATATTTACAATTATTGTCCTTAGAAATAATTTTGGAGTAAATAAATTAATTTTTTCCATGACATCCAGATATATACTCAGTTATATTTTTTCCCCAGCTAAGATAAGCATCTTGGCATTCCATTTTTCTTGCAAATGGTACTAGTGCTTAGAAAACATATCTTACCATGCTATGTCATACTTAAATAGTTTTGTACTGAGCTTCTCATTTCATGACAGGATCTTCCAACAATGGCTATAATTGGAAGGGTTATGAAATTGATTTTCAGTCTATGTTGACATTTTATGTCAAGAACAGAACTGCAAAATCCCTTCCTGGAATACAGACTGATCTGGAAAAACATCAAATTCCATCCACCATAATTAAAGCAAACAGAAAATACCGGATCTTTAATCTTTCCAGCATACATACTTGGGGTGGTTTTCTCCTCTTTTTGCTTTTGCGGCCACATCTGGTTTTTGGGCACTACACATACAGTAAGGAGAACATGAGGAAAAGGCAGGGGGTAGAAAAAAAGGAGAAATAAATAAAAAGGAAAGAGTTGAATCAAAATGGAATAAACAGAATAACACTATGGTGCTCGCCACTCTAGGAGCAGATCATTTAAAGCACATTATATAGTCAAATTCAGTGTCTGTGGAAAAAAAAACCTGTTTTACAGCTGCACTAAGATTTGTCCTCTGTTGCATGATGAGTTAACTACAGACTAGCTAGTGAGAATGAGATCTTGCACATGCAATTGTTCATCTCACAATTTAGTTCAAGCATTATTAGATGTAGAAAGAACTACATCATTAATGAACAGTCACCACATGGTTGTCCAACACATATATAAAATACTAAGTTTTGAAGAGAAAAGTGGGAATTAAAACTTGCAACTGAGGAGTAACAGAACTTAAGTACTAGAAAGGACAGTCAGCATTCATCCAAAATCCAAACTAGTTATGTATCTAAACAGTCCCCTGACATAATTGAATCTGTTTGCTTAGGTAGCGCTGTATTGATTCATCCCTACGCAAACCAGCTGGCTAAAAATACTTACCAGATTTGATGTCGCTGAGGGCATTTTAGTTGGTGGCACATGAGGTAACAACGCTGGCAGAGGATCAAACTGCAAAGGGCTTCCGGCATCTGCTCTGATTGTTTCTATTGTTATGATATTTTTCTCATCATCTATGTAAAACAACAGAGAATTCCTGTTAATACAGACAATTGGCATTGCTAGTTGTGGACAGTGCTATGAATCTCAATTTTTTAAAAGAGTCCTCTTGGATGGTAAGCTCTGTTAAATCTTTTGAAGGCATGTCTCACGCTGTTAGCAAAGTAAATAACCTTTTTTTTTTTTCCCCTGAAGAATACATCTCTCTCTTATTGCATCCTTGCAAAATTAAGTAACTGAAATCCCCTTTTGAATCTTCAGTTTAACTGTGATCCTTACCAGAGGCCGACCCTTCCCAGTGTCTGCAGATTAATTCTTCCATGCAGCCTAGGACTTCACTCCACACATCATCAAACACAAATGTCAGCACAGAATCCTTCATGCAGGAATACGGAGAGATAGGAGGAAACCCCAATTTCCGTCTACTACAGGAGAGTCCAATTTTCCTCTCATGCAACTCCTCCCTGTAAAAATGTGAGTACTTTCTGTACCATTAGTACATTTTCTTTGTCTCCTGTATTTTTGTTGCCCTTATTTGAGATGATTAAAACATCAGCTAAGGCTGCATTTCTATTCTGTTTTCTCTTAAACTGAAAGAGGTCAAGGCAGCTGGCCACAGAGCATGAAGACAATTATTTGAGGAGAAGTTTCATATTTATAACATTGTTTTCTGAGAACTGACAGTACAATAAATAGCAATATCAAATAACTTAGTCTAATACTGAAAGAAGCAAGCTTCTGTACTTTGCACAGAAGTTTCTGTTCTGCACTTGAACTTTTACTTCTTCCAGAATCTCTCACTGACCTAAATGAGAAAGGACTGAGACAATCACCTTATCACTGCACACCTTGGTTCCCCTGTTCAGAATGAATATAAATGATACTTCATGAGTAATAAATAATTTACAGAGCAGATGAAAGATCCATTTAAAAATAAACATTAATAGTTACAGTGATATTTGTTCATCACATTGTTAGGCTCCCCACCTACCTACAGAATTCTGAAGATAAGAAAGAGGAATGATACTACTCATGACTGCTTAGTGCCACTCAGCCTGCAACTCTAACACTCAGAAGGTGCTCAGTGCAAGGGCTTAAGTCACTTTTAGACAATTAGGTGTAATCAATGAGAAAGCACAAAACCCCTAATTCACAGCAACCAAGGAGCCTTTGCTGTAGACCCTTCCACAATGCAAGAGGTATTCTGAAATGTGAAACCTGGAAGATGACTGCTCGTAAAAGTTCATGTTCATCTACCAGAAGAAACTCTATAGAAGGGAGGAAAAATATACTGATGCAAGCACATTTATTATAGCTTTCATATGTGCTCCCTGAATTAGCACTTAACATCAAAGAGCTACAAACCCCATGAAAAAAAGGAGATAACACTAGAAAAAGCATTTTACCATTATAAAGACATCAATATTGTTTGCTGCAGCAATATCTCTCAGGTCTGGCCAGTGCATATCACCTACCAATTTGAATCTCATGGTCCATGCAGATAAATGGCTTTATTTATTAAAACCAATTAAGTAGTTAGCAACTGACGTTACCATCCAGAGTCCTTAGCCAGGCCATATGTTCATATTGTTGGGTTGAATAAAGTAAAAGGGCAAAAAGAATCCTCTTTGTGCTACCCTTAATCCTTTCTTCTTAAGATAAAAATAGTGGTAGTTGTTTCTTGGCAAGCATCAAATCCCCTCTAATTCTTAAATTACCACTGAAAAGCTGGAAAGGTACAATTCCACCCAAAATCCCAGTACAAAACCAAAGCAGCACACTGCTAGTACATGACAAACAACAATTAATTATCCTCAGTATAAAAAAAATAAACAGCAGTTAAACAAGTTTTATTACATATGCCAATACAAATAAGGCTTCTAGTTATGGTGGCATGAACTATTTAAACCAGGCACAAAAATGGCTAGCATGAAAAATTATTTTTAAAAGGATAAAAATTATTTAATGAAATAATTTTTCCTAGGAGATGGGATTATGAGAATTCCCAGTGCCCTATCAACCTCAGGCTTTTGAAACTTCTGTAGAGGAAGGAGAGATATATATAAAAAATAATAATCAAATAGCTTACCCACCAACATCAAAATCAAATATATGTTTATGTATCTTTATCTCTATCTTAACAGCAGAAATTTCAGGACAGTGGGACTAGGTGCTATCTTAATATTCAATACTTACACATCTCTGGAGTCAAATGCTAAATATTCCTCCATTACACCTTCAGAAACAATTACTCCATCTTCATCTTCTTCGCTCTCTGAAGAACACAAGGTCGGAGACTTGGAACGTTCAGCCTTTTTGTGAACAGGAGTAACAGAAAGAGGTACCTTCTTGCCAAAAACACTAAATCTGAACAGGTGATAGTTTTCAGAAAGCAGAAATGAAAGTAAGTTGTTATTCCACTTCAAATAGCAGCATTTGGTGAACTCAGAGGCTGAGAGACAATACGGTAGTTAAGGCCAAGCAGTAGGGAGGCTAAGAAATTACTCATTACAGTAGAAACTCTCTGGATATTTTTAATTCTTGCTAAAGAACTTGAAACTTTAGAAAAAATTCAAAGCTAATTAAAAAAAGTTCTAAAACATTAAATAACAAAAGTAGTACTAATGTAGTACTTTGTATTTTTGAAGTTCTAGACAAACTTAATAGATGATTAACAACAAAACCAGCTACAATACATCCATATTCTTAAGAAGTCAGCAGCAGCAAAGGTGTTTTCATTTACTGACCAGTTAACTATAGTCAGCAACAAGCACAGCTATGTAGTCTTGCTATTCTGAATGTACTACTTTTAGATAAAATCTAAAAAAAAAAGCATGCTCAGACTAACAGAAAGGAGTTAGGCTTCACATTTTAAGAAGCCTACCACTTTGGTCCACTGAGACCAAAATCACCCACCTTGGTACAGTCTGGATGAGCTGTTGGTACTTACTCATTAGAATCTTTTTCTTGCGGTGAACTTACATCTGAGGAACGTAAACTGCCAGAAGGTGAACTTGAATACCATCCATACCCTTCATCTGTGGGGATCACTACCTGCTTCCCCACAACCCTGCCATGGCAAAAGCGAAGGATAAATAAATCAGAAAATGTTGCAAGTGAGATTATTGTAAGTGTATAAGAACACACAGCAGAAAATCCTAAAAATTCTCTAGGGAAGCTACGCAGTTTTCTGGGTGATAGCTAAATGGGGTTTCAGTTGTTTTCCCTGGTACAGATTCCTTCCGATCAGGTAAGTACATGAAGAAAATTCTGCCTGCTTTTTTATGCTCTGCTGATTGTAAGACTTTTGAATATGGACAAAACTGTTCAAGTACTCATAATGAAGATTTAAAATTTACATTTCTAGGTAGCCATAAGGACAGCTGAGCTAGGGTAGGAGGATTTTTAAATTAAGCACCTACCTTTTAGCTCTACCCATACCTCTTTTCTAAGAGACTTTTGTTATGTTAAAGCCAAGTCAGCTGCAAATAGCAATAGTCCTGGGGCAAGGAACCAACCCTGAGATAACAGAATGCTTATTAATGACAATGGCAGGTAAACTACCACAGTCATCTTTTTATCTCCAGCTACTATAGAATTGCACAAACCCACCCTGCTACTAGTGTTGTTTTAAAAAGCAACTGTTTCCATCCCTACCCTTTTGTAACTCTGTGATGGTACCAGTGTTAGTCTATTAATAAAATACCTGAGGTGAGGAAAGTTGGATGTCCACTGGTGGCATTCTTCCCACAGTGCCTCAATATGGACATCTTCTTTCTGCTCATAAAGAAGCTCATCAATTTGTCTGAACATTTGCTGAACTTGTTGTGTGGCAGCTTTATCGAATTCCTACAAATAAATCCAATAAATACCTCGTGAATAGCATTCAGAGAGGTTTTTTAATTATTTTTTTTCATAATTGAAAAAAGATAATTATTTGTTTAAAGCTTAGTGGGACTGATTTGAACAGTTCTGTTTCTTTTGCATAGAAAGATATTAACTTCAAATTCCGCCCGGAGATGATGCAAACTGCTGTTAGGACTGATGGTAGCTACATAAAAGGCTTACATTGACACAGCAGAAAAACTATTAAAACATTCTGAAATATCTGTATTATTATATGAAGTTAAAGACACAGTAATTTACATAAAATGTCATTCAGAAGAGGAAGGATAGCATTCAGCAACATTTTAATGAAATGGAAAATTTGTTGCTTGCAATGTCCATGGACAACAGCAAAACAACAAGCAACGCAGGCTGGTGTGAAACACTGAAAGCAAAGGATGTTCAGGACTTTTGTTACATGTTCTCATGTAGATAAAAAATGGGGTCGGTTCCTGGGTAATTTAAATCTAAACATTTCCATCTCACCTCATAGAAAGCAATAGCACACTTTGTCTTGGTAGATGGGGAATAAGACAGATATTTCTAAATGAAAATAACATTTTAGGGGCTTACTATATTTTGACAAACATGCAAGTATTCAGAAGTCTGATAAACTCACATGAAGTGTCTGAAAGTCATCCGTTCATGTTTCGGATTCTGCAACAACGACATTTCTTATGTCATATAGATATATTTATGCATTAAATGATTTGCATTTCCAAAGCTTTAGATGGAAATGCAGAATATTAATTGGATAATATGAGCCCAATGTGTTTTGACCTGGGAAAAAGGAAAGATGGGGAAGAGGTAAAAAAAGGTATTCTTTCTATAATCACTGTCATGATTTATTGACAGGTCCAATCCCCACTTTTATCCTGAAATGTATTTGCAATGGTATTTCTAGTGTCTTTCTACTCACGGTGCTAGATTTGTCTTGGATAATTATGTTCTACTCACATCACAGCCCCAAGAGAAGCCCAAGCTGTCTTCGGTGGAGGTGTCGGCATACCTCTGACTAGCAGACCATGAATTCCCACGATCAGCTGGAGTAACAGAGTGGTCACCTGACTCCTTCCAGATTTCAGACTCCCTGAAATGCACATGTTGAGGAAAAAAAAAAGAAAAACCTCAACAATACACAATGACAAATAAAGTAGGTAAGCAAACTTTTCTTTCTGTACAAAAAAGCATAGATACACCAGAACAGGTTCTTAGCAATGAGAGTTTTCATAAGGTAAATATTTACTTCAGAGGCATTTAAGCAGAAGCCATAGTACACAAGTAATTACAACAACTGATACCTAGTAATCTCAATGACATGGGAAGTCTAGAAGTCAAGCAAAACATAGATTTTTGAAGAATTATGTTAGTTAAGCTACAGACTATTTCTAATGCTGGTTCTACACCACTCGGGGACTATTTTTCTCTTTTCTCCTCTTGTTTCTGCCATAAAATTAGATGACCCAGGCTATTGGTGAGCTGGGAACAGAACACAGCTAGGCACTTTTTATTATTTCCAGAATAGGAAGGACACATTCTGCAATGATACAGTTCTGAGGTAAAGCTTAAGCTTACCAACTGAATTACTGCCTGGTTTTGCCATTGTCTCCAGACAAAGATTCATGTTATGTTATGACAAGTACCTTGAGCTCTCACTGTAGTTTTCAGCTGTGGGTGTGGCTGGGCACGCCTCCGCTCGTGGTTCTGGCAGTGGATGATGCCTCAAGGCATGTTTTGGAAGTCTTTGTCTAAAACATGAAGTGGAACTTGACATTACTTATAAGAATAAACCTCTACAGAGCTTCCAAGCTTTAGAGAGGTTTTCTTGTGCTTTTCAAGGAATGCGCTAAGTTGCATACCACAGTAATTTATTATTCTTAGCATGCTAATTGTTGTTACCAAAGCTTTAGAATTAAAGCATCAAAACTAACTCTAGGCTAAACATGGAGGTAAAGGTCTTTGCTTAGAAATCAGCGTCTTCCTTTCAACTTAAAATATTTTGAATTGGGCTACAGCTCTCTAAAGCAGACACAACATCATTACCCTTGTAGGAGACTTATAATCAAATAGAACAGGAGTGGCCACCAAACTATTCGCAGGCAGGTGAGGAGAAACGGTATTTTCTAATATTTACTGGAGGGATTTAATCATGTTCCCCCTCACATGCATTTGTTAAGCGATGAGCGCACCCGCGGGCCG
>NW_010107284.1:342-1919 GCF_000699245.1 Pterocles gutturalis | reverse complement strand
TGCTGCAGGGAGCATCTCCAGCGCTCCTTCCTCTGGGCTTTTGGTTTCACGGATCTTTTGCTCTGGGAATGATGACGAGCAGTGACTGGATGGTCCTTGGTGTTGGCCAGGGAGCATGAGGCGCACAGTGCCTGCTGCGGAGGCAGCCGGTTACCCCTTCTCAGCTCTTGTCGGTTATGCCTGCCTTTTGGTTTGCTTTGAAGCCTTTAGTTAGAGTAAAGCCTAGCCAGTTACTACAGATGTGTTTCTTGGCTTATCTGATCCGCACCTCCTCAGCGTGTATATCGGGATTCTCCTCTACAGAGACAGAGTTAGATTAGATCGTGTTGGTGTGGACCTCTCCCTTTTTCTGCTTTTTGCTGTGCTCTGTTTGTCTTGCTGGGGGCTGTCTCCACAAACTGGTTTCTGCTTTGTGTTGGCTCAGTGAAACCTGCTCTGGCTGGGAAGCCGTCTGGCTGTGGCAGTTGCTGACAGACAGCAAATGTTCACTCCAGCGCTGCGGCACAAGTGCTGACATGGCTTTCTGGCCTGAGTCGGGCCTGAGCAGAGAGGTTAATCTGCTTGGTCCATTATTGCAGAGGCACGGTGGTTCAAACGCTGGGGATGGTGAAAGAGTCATTTGTTCTGATGTAAATTTGGAGGTCAGAGTGAGGTCAGGGATTCCCTGCTGTTCCTTACCTGTGCTCGCTTGAGAGCTGTCTTGGTTTGTTAACGTAAACCCTGGTGTGGTGTGGTGAGAACGTGCCTTTTCTGGTGAAGCTGTAGGGTTTGGGGTGCAGTGGGGAGGCTTTCTCTATGGAGCTTTGATTCTGTTCTCCACAACGTATTCCTTACGATAACCTGAAGTGCTTTTTCCTGTGATCCGTGCTGAATTGGCACATGCTGGCGAGCAGAGCTGACGTTCCGTTTGTGTGGTCATTTCAAAATGTTTTATTTAATATGGATCATTTTGACACAGAAAGGTATATTTCCTTCTAGGCTCCTCTTTACTCTCCTACATAAGAAGTAAAATTTGGTAGGTTCTGGTATTTTCCTTGGATTTCAGTTTTCCCCATCTGCAGACAAATTAAGGCCCAAACACAATGAGCTCTGAGAGTCTGGGCATGGACAATTACTGTCTTCTGGCTGGGGACGAGAGCGGCGGGCTGGTTTGGTGGTGAGCCGCCTTGGTGTGTTAGACGTGCAAGCTCTGCTCCGCCGTACAGGCGGAGGAGTGGCTGCTGGAGGCCATGGGACAGATTGATGGCCGGCCTGCGCCACCTCCCCGCGGGAAGCACTGGTTCGGTGTCTGACTGGTACCGGCTGCCGTCGCCCACGTGTGTAGATGGAAACACAGGCCTTCAGGGATCAGCAGTTAAATTCTGGTTTGTCTCTTGGTTTTGCGTGTGGATTTGTGGCTTCATTAGGCCCAAGCTTCTGCAGCGCGTTCGCTTTAACCGTATGACATCACGGTTTTTTTTGCTGTCTTCAGCTCCTGGGCCGCTCTGTTCCCTAGAGCGAACTCTCCCACTGCAGATGTTCCAGTGTGGAGTTTATTTTGGAACAACATCATCCTGGTGTACCAGGTGCAGCGTTTG
>NW_010107284.1:0-323 GCF_000699245.1 Pterocles gutturalis | reverse complement strand
GGTGGGGGCTCTGCCGACTGCGGTTATTCCGGTCAGTGCAGCGTGTGGAGTTCCTCCATGGGAAAGGGACGTGCCATCCCCTCCCCGATGATGCAATCCCTGTTTTTGTCTTGGCGATATCTCCTCTGGGTGCTGAGTTAGGCAGCCGCCCTGGGAGCAGGTGAATTGATAACTGGGGGAGGCCGGCAGAGCGCTGTGCAGACCCCAGCTGTTCCCTGCTTGCTTTGAGCCGTGTGCTTGGCTGTACATTTGGGAATGTAACGCTCTCAGTTTTTTAAGAGAAGTGATTTATTATTTTCCATAGCTGCTGGCTCGCTGCAGGC
>NW_010107283.1:0-23016 GCF_000699245.1 Pterocles gutturalis | reverse complement strand
CATCTATCCATCCATCCATCCATCCATCCGTCTGTCCACCCGTCCTTCCATCCTCCATCCATCACTCCCTGCCCGCCTGCCTTGCAGCACGCCAGCTGCCTCCTGGGGCTTCCCAGGCAGGAGAGCCTGATTGTCACTTGTTCCAGCCGGGGTGGACACTGAGGACTTGATGAAAGGCCCCAGAGGCAGGCAGAGAAGGGAGAGGGCAATCCAAATAAGAGCAGCCTCTGTGGGCTCACACTGAACTGATCCCCAGCAGGGCAGGGCCAAGGCACAGTAACACCTTGCACCCCAGCTCCGAGCTCCCCATGCACACACGGCTCCAGCCTGGTGGCCCTGTGCACCAACGAACCTGTCCCCAACACTGCCAATGTGGACAGCCACCGGGCCAAAGAAGTGCCTGGCAGCACAGCCCTTTCCAGAGTAGGAAACTGTTGTAAGGCAGCTGTTCCTGCCCCCAGATCCAGATCTGCCCCTTTGAGGAGGGTGAGGGACAAAGACATACACAATGTCTATACCATTCCCCAGTCCCAGCCGAGCACTCCTTCGTTGCTCTGTGGCACTTTTGGCAGTTGGAGGATGTAGCTGTGGGACCAGAACATATTCCAACTGCATCACAAGGAGCAGCGCCCATGGTGGTCACAAGCTTCTGTGGAGAAGCACGTCAAGCTATTTCACACTTATTTAAATTAACACCAGTGTGCCACAGATTTCAGTGCTGCCCTGTGCCCCTCAGACTTTCCATGACCATTTCCATCATCTTTGCTTTGAATCACTCAGTTTCAGGTCAAGGATGCTAGACTAAAGTTTCTTATTGGAGCTGATTTATCTACATGATTAAGGGGAACACAATTTGATGGGTTAAGGCATACAGAGTTTTTCTACTGCTGTTGTGCATAAGGAAATACTCAAAACGTTCAGAGGTCTGTGATTTCCCACTCAGAACAGAGCCAGATGTATTTTAATTATAGGAAAACCTTTGCTGAGCCAGCTTCATGGTACATTCACAACTATTCTTCACTTGTTAGGCTCACTCTGTAAAATGAACAAGTTGGTTACTTGAGGTATGTGTAAAATGTGTTCACTTCTGGAAAATGTATAGATCTGGGAGTTACTTTAGCCATACGTTAGACAGGATTCTCCAGTTCCTATATGCTGAAATTTGTGCTCATTTCTTATCCCAGGAAGAATTTTACCTGAATAAGAACCATACAGCAGAACCAAATATTTGTCTGTTGATAGTCACTCTTTTTTTCTACAGATTTTTTTTCCTGTCTTTTCAGAAGAACACCTTGGGGACTGGCATAGTTCTTTAACTGAAATATTTTGAGGGAAAAATGTGGTTTTTTTCCAGGAAATGAAAATTTCAGTGAGGAATATATGTTTTCAATAACATGATCTCTCTAAAAAAGAAAACAAAACAGCACACAAAGCATATTTCAGTTTTCAGTAAATGACAAAAGAACTAATCCCCATCTGAAATACTTGTTTAAAGATTTCCAGTCACCTCAAGCAAACCCCTCCAAAACAAACAAACAAACAAAAACACTGGGGAAAAAATCCAGACACAAATAATTTCTCTACTGCAGGTAGGTTTAAGTCTTACAAATGAAAGGCTGCAGGCCCAACAAACCCCCACCAAGTCTGTGCACTGCTATATGCAAACTGCTCAGTCCCTCAGTTTCAACTTCCCAATTGCACAACTGAAACCATACTACCATGATCCAGGCTTGCTTCCAGAATCCTGCAGAACACGTATACATGGGGCCCAGTGGAAGTGATGTGGTGCACTTTGCAGAACAAAGTCCTTAGCTACCTATGATAATAACTATGTGCAGCATAAAGCAGATAGCAGCCACCTATCTCTATGTGAGAAAATAAATTGTCCCAGAAGATTTTAAGGGGGGACACTTTATTCTTCAAAGGAGCATTTAAGTTCCATAACTATTCTTTCATTTGCTGTACCACTGATATGAACAAGAGCTATTCCAGTAGATGTTAGCTGTGAGAGTGTTTCTAAGATGTAGGACATGTTTTCTAGGTGTTGGACTGTGGCCATTGCTGTATTTCATGAAGACCAGGAGAGAGCCTTCAGAATACCCTTCATCTAGAAAGTGCGGTAAGCTAGAAGGAACAATTGCCTTCAGGTGATAAAGGATCTATTCTGCAATGGCAGTACATTGAGCTATTTAAACAAAAGTTTAAAAGCAAAACAACTTTTATATTCCAGTCCCTTAAGACATCTAAAGCTCAGGGAGAAGAAATAGTCTTCTTGTTTTTCCATTTCATGCTTTATGAAAATATTGTGGATTGTAATCCCATTGCATTGTGGAATACAAATCCTCACTTAGACTGATAAGGCAACAGAGTGAGATGTAAATTAAATGTCTACAAATTTCACATGGCTTTTGTACTATTTACACCAGTTAATCATGCCTATAATAATAAGGACATAAAAGTCAGTAAGAGTTGAGTTTCTGTTTTACAAGCTGTGATTGTATCAGTTAGCTCAGTGCTAGGAGATTTTTCAGAGGAAAGGGAAGAAAGAGATAAGGAAGAAAATATGTAAAGAAGCTTAAAGGAAAGGAAAACAGAAGTGGGATGTAAAAGCCATAAAGAATATAGCACTGTTATAATAAAAAAAATTAAGAGGGAACAGAACATGTGTTAGGATCAGTTTACTGCGTATCTTGGATCACTCAAATGAAGGACAGAAATATCACTATGGTAGATATGACTCAAATATCTACCATTATAAAGTGAGGGTAACTCCACTGAGATCAGAAAGCTATAGTGATTTATACTGGCTGAGAATATTGCCCATGGACTTTAACCCTCTTCATAGATCCTTATCCTAGCACAGGAGCAATAGGAGATGTTTATCAGGTCATGCTGAAATAACCCAGACTAAAACACAGTTTTACTTTTCTTTCAATTTCCTTCTGTATGTAATTTCCCCATTAATGTTATGGAAAACAGTTTGATTTTCAAAACCTCTCTCTCAGCATTTTTTCCCCTTAGCATTTATTTTATTTACCTGAATCCCCTAAGGCTGATCCTTCCCTGCAGATGGACCTAATTAATCTTTCCAACAGTGCCCCTAAGACAAAAGAAAGTAATCTATGTACAGATGGGACCGGGGCACTCCATCATCCTTCCAAATAAGTGACCAGTAATGTGACCAAAACTATCCCCTTGAGGCTATTGACTGACCACTGTGAAGTCACACAAGGCTCAGTGTAAACGATAAATTTTATTTACTAAGGTGGCACCCTAGAAAAAAAAGATTGGTTTAAGGGGGAATATAATACATTATTTCTGACATGAATAAATTATACAACTGGAAGGCAAATTGCCATTGTAAATTTATCTGCCAAATTAATTTACAATAGGCTTCTAGCATGACAATAGGTGAAATGTAATATGAATGTCTTCTGCAGTGTTGCCTCGTATTTTCTACTGCACTGTCATTAAGTTGAAAGAGTACCCACTATTCCCAAGCTAAAATACTAGCGGGATTTCCAGTTCCAAGTTATCCCTTTGGTTTTTGAGACGTAACTAATAGGAAAGTAAATGAATTCTTGCATTGTTAGAGGTGAACAGTAAAGTGTTTGCCAGTTCTAAGTTTGTTAAGAAAAACAAATATTATAATCTTGATTCCTTCGCTATAATATTCCCTTTCAAGGGGAACTAATTGATCCGCGTCATCTTCCACAGTCAGGCTTTAAGCTGGCCACCTGCTCTTTCTATTTTCTTCTGTGAACTGCCACAAGAATACAATAGATTTGAAAATTTTTTTCCTTAACCAAAGTAAAGCTTGCTGCTCTTACTCCAAAAACAAAGGGAGTTTGATTGTCTTTTCAGCTGGGCATTAACCGTGCAGACTGCTGAGCAATTTGATCCTGATCCAGAAATGCATAGTAGCCATGCTAGTAACATAATAACTACGAACTGTGCTTTAGAGGTGCTCAGGGGTGTGTTTTCCTGGGCTGGTACCAGAATAAACCCACAAATGTGGAGAGGAAAATCAAGATCACTCAGTCTCAGACCAATATTCTGTCTGTAATATCAATTAGTTTAGATCACTGCTTTGGGAAACCACTTACGAACTCTGAAATAGTTGTGCAGAAGGGTCATACTGAATAACCAACATCCAATATAGGTTTTTAGTAGCTGGACTTTTTAACTTATATGCACAGAATTTGAGCACTGACTGAGAGTGTTAGGAACATAAGTGACGTTACCTCCTGTTCAAACTGTCCAGCTATCACCACCTGCCTTGAACAGTTCCTGTCTCCCAAAAGTGAGATTCTGTGTGTGGTTTGGTAGCTGACAGGGAGTTATCAATCCCCAAGCCCCTTTGGTTCAGATAAAGCAACATGTCAGAAAGTAACAGTTTTGAAGCAACATTAACAACCTACCAAGTTTAAAATACAGTCTTGTATGAACAGGGAAAAAAAAAAAATCTGTTCACATGATTAAACAGAGTTTTATGTTTTATTGGGTAAAATAAAGTACTTCAGAAAGAAAAGGAAAAAAATAATTTATTGAATTTCAGAAGCCATGACAGTTAAGAATGGGCTGGGAGTGAAAGTCATCCTCTGTGAAGAGCCTTATGCATGTTTTACTTGATTTTTTGTGGATCTATGAATCAAGGATGGCTCTCTGAATGAAGAAGATGCTAGAGAATCCAAATAGACTTTTGACAAACTAGCAAATAAGATTCTAGCCTCTTTTTCTCCTTCCCCAGCTTACTCTTTACTGAAGTAAGCGAAATTAATTAGCTGATTCAGACTGATTCAACTAATTTTGGGGATGCTTCCCTGCAGCCCAATACCTTCACTTCAGACAAGATCAGCTCTTTAAGCATTAAAGTCACTCGCACTTGCACACAGGCAACCTAAGGCATGGACCAGGCTAGGAGAGCAGAGGATCTGAGGCCGGAACTTCCTGGGCTCCCCAGGTTGGGACACAGTGGTCTACATAAATCTCTAGGAAAGAAAACCAAGCCATAACCAAGCTCAATAAGCTTTCATTGGTATGTCCAACAGTCAAGAACGAAGTTGCTATTTCCCTATCAGAAGCTTTTAAATAAATACCTCATATGATATATTTCATGGATGCATCCCCATGTGTACAAGTCAGGCAAGGGATAGAGATGTTGATAAAACAGCTCTTAAAACCCAGCCTTTCCTTTCATTTGGTAGTTTCCCTATGTGGTCACAAGAAACAACTGAAAAATGCTAGAAAAGTGAGAGTGATGCTGTGTGTTATACAACCTTGGTTTGATACTTCAGTTTGTGACATTGCTGAAATTTGGTTGTTAAATCGGAAACACTCTCCATAATCACTAATGCAGAAAAGTTGTTTCTTTTTCATGTAGGGGTTATCATGACATCAGAAATCAGTGATTTTCATAGATGCTTTCAGGAGTTCTGCAATTCTCATTTGCTTGAACAAAAGGCATTAATAAATCTGTAGCTGTCAATATAAAAGTAATCAAACTGTGTCAGCTCTTCTCTGAAGACAACGCAGGTCTATTAAGTTTTACTTACTCAAGCAGATGGACCAAGCTGATGCATGGATTACCTTAGATATTGGAGACTCTTAAAGGATCTTTGTCTCCCGGGACAGAGGACCATGTTATTTTTTCCAAATGTCCAGAAAAAGAATGAGTGAATTCAAAGGAATATATTCTCATTTAGGTCTGGACTGAACTCCCAACAGGGCCATGTCCTGAAGCTACAGAGGCCACACCATTTGCACAATCCTAGGTTTTACTCTGGTGCCCTGACCTTTGTGTACATGCTAAATTCAAAAGCTTTCCACTACATCTGGCAGACAAAAAGAAGATGAAGAAAATTCATTTTCCCTTTCCTAACAAAAGAGTATTTAGCATTCCACATAAATTAGAACCAGGAAGTAGGGATCTCATCCGTTAATTCAATTTAAAATTCCAAATGTTTTTGAAAGGTTTTTCATCAGCCTATTTCAAGGCAATAATAAGTCTAAGGGTTTGGAGTTAGTCCTTACCCATCTAAACAACTATAATTCTACTAGTTCCAATGAAGATATGACAATTTATACTATCAGAAGATGAGGTGTAGAAATATGTAAGCTGTAGGTGTTCTAACTTTTATCAATCCTTCTCCCACATCTTTGTTTTGTCCTGATAAACTTTGCTTAGAAAATGACCTTGAGTACAACTGCTCCTTCCATTGTTAACCCTCTGACCTTCTAAGCTAACATCCTTTGCTCTTTCTAATTCAGAAGGTTTCTGGGGCTTATTAACTAAACAGGCCAAGTGACCGTTCCCAACTGAAACCAGAGTCTCTGACAAGGAGGTCATTGTTTTCCAGGCTTCCTCCCTAGTACTAGATCTGCAGATTTCAAACTGAAAATGAATAATGCAGACATTCTTTGTCTAAAAATTATCTGCAAAGCATCAAGATAACTCAAGCCACTTCCTCGTCAATTAAGATTAGAGGGGTCATCTCTAGGGACTTAAGTGATTACGGGGCCACAATTTGCAAACTTGGATGCTGAAATTTGTAGCAAACCATATGATGAGGTGTCTAAATAAAAGAACCTCAGTCTTCAGAATTAATAATAATTTGAACTCCCACTGATGTCAGTAAAAGGAGAGGGTACTCAGCACCTTTACAAAGCGCTGTATTGTTACTTATGTGCCTCCCTATATGCTTAGATGAATAGCTGAAAGCAATCAAATTTGGAAAGTATGAACAAAATTCTCAAAAGAATATGCTGTGTTTAGGCTTCTGAATTTATGGTTTAGGATCCATGTGATTTTCATAAGTACTCAGGAGTGAAGTACTTGTTTTTGAAAATCACTTCCCTTTTCTTTAGGTAAGACATAAAAGGTCTGATGTTCTGAATGGTTGTACAGGTTGAGGGATCTTCATATAACACACCCTGGAAACACAGAAATTCTGGCTGAGATACAGGGGCATACTACTAGGGGCTTCAGTCGCTTCAGTCCCCTTCAGGGGCTTCAGTAACAGCAGACATTTTTACATTAATGCAAACCGTCAGTACAAATAAGTCACTTTCTACAGAATCTGACTCATTTTTCTCAAGAGCCCCTTCCTCAAAAGAGACCCTTCAAAATCTAAGAATCTAAGAAATTCATTCTGTGTGTCTCAAAGTATCTTTGAACTCCTCTTATTTCAAAGATAATTGCAGTAAATTTTCTGGAGTACTAAAGAGGCTGTAGTTTCCCGCACCAGCACCACCTAGTGCAGAGCATGCTTCATGTCGCTGAACGCACATGTAGCTCCTCCATCTGTATCCCAGATGCATTCAGCCTTGAGCAGTTTCCTATGAGCATCTTCCTTCAATAATGTTAACAGGAAAAACATGGGAGAAGGACAGGATATTATGTCAAGTAATTTCAAGATATCAACTCTCAAAGTAAGGCTAACTGAAATACTACAACTGAATTTCAGGAGGGCATTTCCATAAAAGCTGACATATAAACAACAGAAAGTTTATTATATAGGTACACTATTAAAGGGCAATTGCTAAACTTTAAACTTTCTTGTGCTGATGTAATCTCTCTCCTTTTCAGAACAGAGGTGACAGAAAAAGGGGCTATAGTGAAGCTCCAGGGATATTTAAATTTTTACTTTAATGCAATATCAGTTTATTTTCCAAAGAGCATCAACATCTTTCCATTTCAGAAATCTAAACAGCAATCCCAAACCACAGATTTTAGAGCAAAAACCTAAACACTTCCTTTTTTACCATTAATTGCTGTGGGTCACTGAATAAAGAGCACTTTCCAGTTTCTGCCACCAGAGTGTCAGATGGCTATGGCTTTCCAACCCCTTTATAAGAGAACAAAAGAAAGAAAAAAAGGATTACATTGTTTGTTCTCTCATTTAGAGTACTTGTGTCTGGGCAGATAGTTTATAAAAACAGAAATGTCATTACATGCACATTTTAAAAGCAAAAAACACTCAAAAGAAAAATGCAATAGTTCCATGTAAACAGACAGACCTAAATAATAAAAGGGCCTATGAACACAGACAACACTAATCTTTTTCAACTATGCACATTTTTTAATGTTGCTTTGTCTACATTTTTTCATTCATAAATAATTGTGAATGATATTTTCTTGGCACAAACAAATCAATGTATATATCTGGGACCCAGGCTGTTGAATCTCTGCTAAAACAAAGGCTTCAAGCCTAAGCAGAATTTCTAAAGAGAAATGGAGCCCATGTGTCAGAGACATAACTTCAGATTATCACAGCTGGAACTGAAGAAATTGTAGTGTATTGATTAATTTTGATTTTGCTTAATGAGCTATGACAGAAAGCCACTAAGCTGAATGCATCTTCCTTTCTGGAACAGGAGGGGTTCTGCCCGTAGTACCACTGACTTTGAATGGACTCCAATGGGTTTTTTGTTTTGTTTATGAAATTCCATGGTCTACTGCCAGAGTAGTAGTAATGAAAAGAAATGACTTAGACTAACCAACTTAGAGATAGAGTTTAGTAATGGAGGCTACTTTCCTGAACAGAGAGATGTTCCAGTATCAGAAGCAAGATTACTGGGAGGGCTGTCTATGACCTGTAACAAGGAAAGATTGGTAAATATTGAGGCAACTAAAATGTATTCAGGAGTTTGTTGTGCTCTAGGAATCTGAACTCACTGTCTGTTAAGGACTTGACACACTATGGATTTCAGTGGCATAGGTGTAGCCCAGGTGTGGCATAGGTGGCAGAAGGCTTAGGCAATCTGTTTCCAGGTGCCAGATATGGGAATGGTACCTGCAAAGCGAGAATCTGAGGGGTAGGGCCATTGACCAGTGGAGAGAACTAAGAATGGCACAGGATTCAGCACTTTAGATCAGTCACAAAGGGAATGGTGCCCTCCTGGCAAGGCACACCAGGACAGACTGTGACACTAGCTGCAATTATCTCTGTCCACTGTTATTTGTGTGAGAGGTTTGCTGGTCTTAAGCAATACCAGCAAACCTCTCTGCAAAAGAACCAACACCTTGCTGCTTATGATTTTGAGATACCCCAGTTCCAGAAACAATACTTGCCTTTGGGAAATAGGCTAAGCATCAGGGACTTCATAATGAAACATTTATATTAACTCATCAGAACAATTATATATACATAAAACAAGGTTCACCACCCCTTTTAAGGTAAACAGCCTATAAATTCCTCCTGACTTTCATCTGATGATTTAGTTCTTGCTTCAGAAAGACACTGCCTGTAGCTGTGATTAGACAGAATACACTTTCACAACAATCTCTAATGCATTCCCATGTTTTTTAGTCTAATGACTGTGACAATGTAGTTTGCTACTGGCTTAAAAGTTTCAAATTCTGTTTTACCTGACAGTTCTAAAGGCTTGGCTTTACCATGCTCACAGGCAGTGAGTGGTATAACACTGGCTATATATAGAATGTCATACCACTAGTCACTTTGGGTAGGAAGAAACCCCTTAAATATATGTAATGTGTTACTGGCTTAAGCCATTATCTCACACTCTGAAACAACTTGCACAGCCAGTTCAGCTGGCACACATTTCAGATGCAGTTCCCACCTTGGAAAAGGGTAGGCAAAAAAACAGATGAAGAGTTTGACCAGTCATGCTATATGATCCTGCTGAGGGAACCAGGACACTGTGCAGCAAGCTCTCAAATTCCTGTGGATGCTGTGACATGACTTACATCTGACAAGAACAGTAAGTGAGCCACCATGCTAAATACGAAACAGACTCACAATGGCAATGAAAAGCGAGGCAGGAGAAGAAAGGATAAGTGACACACTGAAAGACAAACAGACAGCAGTACTGGTGATATGCTTCCTGAAGCAAGAATTAAAGGCTCTCAGTACTTGGCAGGATCTGTAATTTGACTTTTTTTGGCACAGACCTTAGCTCTTCCCAATAACCCCACTGGTAAGCTGGAAAAAAAGATCTGCACCATAGTCTCTCAATTCTTAATGTGTATCAAAAGTGGAATGTAAACAGCATGTAAGGCCAGCTAGAGCACATACAGCACTAATTAAGTGCATGGCAGTCCTGACTATTATATCTAGAAGGCTGTTTGCTGCTGCTTATCACGGCCCAACAGCCGCACATCAACACTCTGCTTTCAGAATAGATTAAAACCTTTCATTTCCTGGCCTTGGGCACTGACAGCAATAGACTCATTTGACTCTTTGTGATCTCTAGACGCCATGAAGTGTTGTAGCAGATGAGAATATTAGGACAGCACTGTGTGCATGTGTAGAAAGATGATGGGAGTGTTACAAACATTTATTTTACAAATCCATCAGGCGTACAAGCCAACACATTGGAACAGTTTTTAAGTTCTTGGCGTTTCCCCCAGACTAATTGTTTCACTTGTGGGACTGAAAGAAATAATTGATATTTGGAATTTTATCAGAAGAATATAAAGAAAAATCACTTCCCATGTCCTGCAACTTAAAATAATGGTACTGTGGGAATCTAATGGTTTAATACTACCTATCTGAATATTATGTTTACATAAAACTGATATAATTTAAAGGTGCAACAAACTAAGAAAACAAATACTATCTGTCTGTGATTTTCCTACAAATTCCTGTACATGTAACAAATTGGAGAAAAAATATTCTTCTGATATTCTTTTCAACTTCCTTACTCTGTGTAATGTAGAGTCCAGTAAATTCTGGTGTTTTCCTCTAACTCTTTTTGGAGCCAGCTCTGCCCTACAGGGTTAATTTCAGCTTGGAGACGAGGGAAATCTCATGAATCTTTACCGTGACTATGCATGGTCACTACGGTCATCCATGAGCACGCAGTAGCAGGGTCATGACATTTAGTTGTTCCACATCCCATTTTATATGTTTACCAAATAAACAGTATAGAGAAAAGCATTTAAAAAAATAAGAGAAGTGGCAGCAAAGCCACAGACCTGCAGGATGACTCCATGCACCACCTACTTCAGTCTTAAACACATTGCTTTAAATTGTTCCAGTTTTCTGCCAGCCGTATCTCCCCAGGGTTCATATTTACAGCAATAGCATGAAAGCAAACTCACATTATTAAGTGAGATGCCAGAACTGGAATTTAATAAGGAAAAAAAATTTTGAAATAAATTTTTTAAAATCCTTGTTATATCCCCATTCTCACAGGAAAGTACCTTGACAGAAAAAGCCTCTGGGTAAGGCAAGAACAGAAAATAAAGAAGAGACTACTGCACTTGCATGAAAGCACTGCAGGGGCAATGTGTCAGAAACACAGCCTTCCGTTGCAGACGCTAATATGGTCTGCTGCTTTAGGAAATCATCATTTCTCTACCACTTGGATCAGTTATACAAAGATTAACTCCTACCAGAATGGATGTCACTGTACTGATAGCTAAGAACTTCATCTGCCAAAAAAACAAATCAATGTCTTTCGCATACATACACTTTGTATAGAGCACCTCCTCACCATTTTTCCCTAATACACAGAATGGTGCCATCCTACAGCTAGAATAATAAGACTTTATCTATGAGACCAATTTCACTGTTAAACAAGCCTTTAGAAAAAGGCAGTGTTTTATACGGAACATTATGAAAACTGAACAATTTACTATCACTTTCTTGAAATGCACGTCACATTCATATACAAAGAATATTCTCCCACCAGCTTAGAAAGGTACTCTTAAATGAATGAACCCTTAATGCAATTGAAAATGGGGGAATATACTCAAAGGGAAAAGATAAAGAAAAGCAACTAATTACTTATTTGTGCTACTTTCAGCATTTAAGATGTATTTTTTATATCATAGGGTCTGCATAAACCATTTTCACCCTACAGGATTTAAAAAATAAATTTTATTAATCTCCAATTTTTTAGTTATTCTCTATCCCGGAGCAGTTAGTGCTAACTTTCTGATAAAATATAATACAGACAGAAACAGACCTTTACCCGCTATACAGATAAACAAACCAAACAGAGATGTACTATTCCTCACCATGGCAATGAATTTCTACAGCTGTTCTAGGAAAGTCTAAATCTTGGACTCGAAAGGAGCTGTTTTGTTCAGTGAATCTCTCTGTTAAGTCCAATCATCTCTCAATGATTGCACAATTCTCTGTGGCCACAAGAGCTGCTTCTAGTTTATTTAATTATATTTAATTAAGTCTCCATTAATGCTCATTTTCAAACAGTTTCATCATTACCAAGAAGGACTACTATTAACTGCAAAGAGGTAGCCCTGGGCACAGAGAGATCAAAGATTAATAAATCATCTTATTGGTTCAGCGGTGCAATTTTAAATCTATCTACATCTGTCTCTAAAAGCTTTCTAAAGTAGGTAATGGTGCAGTATTATAGTTCTCATTGTACATGAGTTTACTTAATTATGCTAATTATTTGTAGTTTTCTTATCCCAGTTATTACAAAACATGAGCTGATGGATGTTACAACAGTCAGGGCATCCATGCACAGGCATCTATTTACTTCATTGTAATGCATGTTAACATGACGATACATCTGTTCTTGTTACTTTACTGTTTCAAAGGATACTGATTTTGAAACTGACCCAATGATTTCATCTGGACATTATTTATTATATAATAGTAATTCAGAGCAGATTTTCCTACCCTTACCCAGAATGAGCTGTACGTAATCTCTCAAGTATGTCCACTGAAACCAAAGAGGCTGCTCCAGGAGTAATATGCTGTTGCACGTGAAAAAGAGAAGCTGACTCCAGCCCACAACTGTTTTTACCACGATTATTGCAGAACCTGTTGTACTGAGTGACAGACAAGGAAAGGGCCAGAGTTCGTAGCTATGAATGGTCTTGAGAGTGAAGACAAGTAGCTCATGCTTAGCATGATAAAATTACAAGAACAAGTGAGTCTGTTCAGATGAGTCAGAATGGTTATAGAAAAATCATTCCATACAGAGCAATCCAAATCATCAAGACAGAGAAAAGGATATTACAGCAACAGAGACTGAAGTCCCAGGACGAAAGTTTAGCCCTGTGGGTGTCATCATCATTGAGATATTATGGAGAAAGACTCTACAAGCTTTAGAGACAGGTATATAATAGCACAGAAAAGGGGCAAGTCAACTGCAGAGTTCAAGGCTGAGAAACAGACCTGAGAAATATGCAAAATGATTATGTGACTGAGAAAGACAAAGAAATGGACTTATGGCAGAACAAAGAGAGGTACAGGGATGGTAATGAGCTCTTTTTGTCTAGGTTGAACTTCAGCTGGTTGTGAGGCCTTAATGAAAAAAGGCAGATCTAGGAGATACCAGTACAGTGATTCCAACTGATACTGTAGGGGGAAATGTCATTACTCAGAGATACTGTAAGATGAGCGAGAGAGATTTACTTCAACAAATATGTTTCAATAGTTCTATGTTGTTACTAATTTTACACTCATTTTACAAGGTCAGTTCTACCTGCAAGTACAACTGAACAACTACAGCTACACACAGAATGTATTTCCTTCGAACCAGTGGGGAGTCAGAAACATCAAGGGGACATTCACCTCTACACACAGATGGGGATCTCCAGAAGCCTGCAATTACTTGCTAGAATGGGGTCCTGGGATTTGTTCTGAATCCTCATGTTTGTTCTTCCTTCTTGATTTCAGCTATTTGTTTAGAGCCTGACTTTCTGCAATGCTCATTGTCTCATGGTGCAAACTTTATTTACACTCCACATGAATCCTTTATCATACACAGGCCTCATATAGGATGCCAGTTCTACATTCCTGGACCTCTGATATCAGTGCTTTTAATGATAACAATTTTGCAATAAAATATGCACTAAACCACAAGTATTATGCCTACAGCATTGACTCATCTGAGCATGTGTGTTTGCAGTGGAATGCACTTCAATATTAACATTCTGGACATCTTCACCCTGAGACAAACGTGTCTCTGATCAGAATTCAGTATATGGTGTAGGTTTCAGAACATGGGTCACAGATTTGGTTTCATCAGGGGCAAAAACAAAATATAGCCACTCCAAAAAGGAAAGAGTTTAGTTGTACTTGCAAGGAGTTTAGCATAATGTAAAAAAAAAAAAAAAAATTGTTGTCTTGACAGGATTACGTTAGGGCAGGACCATCTAGCAAACCCTAGGATTTCTCATCTTCTTTTTTAGGCAATCACCTAAAAGAGGAGGAGGGGATGAAGGAAACTCTGGAAAGAAGGATAATCATGATCCTCAGCCACTGTGTATGCAGCAGCATCAGCTCACGGAGAGCAAGCTTCAGCAGTATCACGGGTAGCAAAGAGCACACCCTCTGCATTTCTCTCCAACCCTCCTCTCCCCCACTAAACATGTTGAAGTTCTGGTTCCTGGGAGCCCAGTATCTGTCTGTACTGCCCAGCTTGTCTCCTCTTGCCTCAGAGAAGTGGTCTATGTGACTTGCACTAGCTAGACTTCACCACAGAGAAGCAGGTAAGAGAAAGAAGCGGTAGCCAGGGGCTGTTTCCTTTCTTCTTGCGCAGTGTAGCAGTCTGAGAAAGTTCAGATCAGCCTGAGAGGACAGCCATTTCCACACTAACTCAGTGTGTATCTCAGATTTCCCTGCTCATCTTCCCCTTTGCTTAGGGACTGCCCCCCAGATCTGGTTTACCAATCAAAACATAGTCCAATTAGGTTTTTCAGCAGTTTGCTGAAAAGTCGGTCAATGAAGCACTTGGAAGGACCTGAGACGGTGTTTTACAAGAGATTTAATCCCTTCAAGGGCAGAGCCTTTCTTTGCTGCCTCACACCTCCCACTTGAAAACACTGGAATATTTGGGGAACTGTCATACTGGATTTTGTTACCATGCTCTAATGCAAAGAGACTAGAAAGTGACCCAACTCATACAAAAAAAAAAAAAAAAACACCAACCAAAAAACCAAAACCAAACACAAACCCCAGACCAGCAACAACAAAATGAATTTGTGCAGACACCTATGCAAAGATGGCAAAGCAAGGAGGACTGTGTTTACTCAGCCAGCTGATATTTTCTTTAAAGAGTTAGACAATGTAAAATCCTCATAGACAAACTCATTCTGTTAACAACTGAATATTGTCTACTAGCTTTTGGAAGAAATCTAGCTCTCAAAATCAAGGTGTTGGTCACTGAAGACAATCAAAAACCTTTCTGCTTTTATTCCATCTTTCTAAGGTAAAACTGTCCACTGAAACCCTTGAGCAACAAATCAGCACCTTATCAGCAGTTGCAATAACATATTTCTATTACTGCATGTAATAAACCCAGGAACTTCCCACCTCTGGAAAAGAAGCAGTTCTTGCTGTGATTTGCACAGGAGAGGTGAATACACATGCAACATAACTGGCCACGGCTGATGTTGCGCTGAGGATAAACAGCCAGCCGGGTTTATTACTCTTCCACTTACAGGGTCAGGATGAGGGTGACTAAATTCTTGCTATCCAGGACTTAAGGCTCCAAAGTATGTCAGATTGCAGCTCACATTACCAAATCTCCTTTAGCTTTTGTGCATTACTCTCTCAGCAAAAGCCTTCTCCTGGGCATTGCTCAGTTCCTCAGAAGCCGAAACCTGGCACAAGAAGCAGTAAATGGAAACAGGAGACAACTGGTCCTTGATACTTACACTGGAAATCTGTAATTTGTTTTTTCTTCACATTGTAAATTATTCCAATTCTAAACACGTGCTGGAAAAGCTGCTTTTCAAAATCTAAAACTGCTGCAGAGGATCATGTGCCAATATTTAGACCACCCAGGTGTGAAGCTGAATTACCCATTCTCCCTTCTGATGTTTGATAGAGCACCTTTTAGATGAAAAGTGACTCTTCTCACAGAGGGCCCCAGAACCTGCACACATTTTATCAAGATGCATGGAGACTCTACTAGCAGCATTCCCAATTCAGGAACTGAAGAATGTGGCCTAAGCAGAACATCAGCCTAAAATTTCCTTAAAATTGATTTTTCAGGATTTAGGCAACAATCTTAACTGAGGAGATGGGACAGGGCTTTTATTACCTTCATCTCCTGCTACTAAGGCTCAGACCCAGCAAAATACTTAAGCACCATGCTTCAAAATACGTTTACTTCAATGCTAAAACACTTAGCGTATGCTTAAACACTCTGCTGGATCACGACCCAAGCACACTTGTATGTACCTCAGCAGTTTTGGGGTCACTGGGTAATTGTTTTCAGACAGGATCAGCCCTGGCCTAGGTGTCATTACAGAAATGTTGTGCACGGCCTCCTTCCATTAGGCAGCATCAAGAGCTGTAGCTAACTGGGTCACAGATCCAAAGACAGCTCAGCACAGCTGCATAACCTGGTTGTTCTCTTTGAGATAAATGCAGAAGGCACTGACTCCTGTGCAGGGCAAAAGCCACTTCACTAACACTTGTCAAACATCATATGATAAGAACATGTATGGGCTCCTCACCCTTAATACCTCTAAGTCTAAGGGCCAAGAGACCACAGGGAAAATTGCACTCAGTATTTTTCACGCATCCATCTCTGAAAGAAAACCTTTCCTCAGGAGTTTCCCACCATGGATTTGGGAACTTGCAAGTTCAACTTGGAAGGGACACTTGCATTTCAGATGGCATGTCCAAGCCACCAAAATTCAAGAATGTCTTATCAAGAGCACGGGATTCCAGGGGTCACCTCATAAATGAACTCAAACATTACCATTCTCAAAGGATAGGTTTTTTTGTCAGGGAAAACACACAGAACTGATTTCCTTGGAATCACAGTGTCCAAATTCCAATACAGCGTTTTGTGCTGTTGGCAAGAATCCTCCAGTCACAGTGATTGATCTGAAATTCAGTGAAATCAGGAGTTGGTTTTCCTCTTTTTTTTTTTTTTTTTTTTTTCCTATGTCTGGCTTAGAGAGCTTGAGACCTAGATTATACACATACATGATCTATTATTCCCTCATGCCATGCTTCTGCTCATGTCAGTAACACATTGCCAAACACAGGTGGACCTAAACAGTCAAACAATCATCTCACTACAAGTCAGGAATTTTTTTCATTATATGAAACACCCACCACTGGTACAATGTCAAATGGGAATGAAGTACTTATGATGGCAACTCACAATAGCAGGAAGAGTGTACAGTATGTTATATGAGGTATTTATGGAACTGATTCAGCAGACACCTGAACATGTGCTCAGGACCTAGTAAAATCTATGCGACATGAACACACGCTCTTGCTGTGCAGAACTACCATGCTGAATCACCTCTGTAAAACAGGCTTTCACAGACAGCAACTGACAAAAAGATTTAACAACTGATATGGTTTGATTCAAGCATCTCATCCAGAGGTAGCTAAATGTAATGTTTCATGATGTGCCATGCTTAGCTTTCCTCCCGCTGACTTCCATGGGAGCCAGAGCACGCAGAGCACTGGCATTTATCCTCTAGCATAGCTCCTCTGTGTAAGGTTAACACCGTCAATTTGATTCACAAGGGTTTGTGAGCCAGACAGGCAAACTGGAGAAGAATAAGCCCCTCTCAACAAGGAGACAAGAACGCAAAAGAAGTTGCCCAGCAAAGTCATCAAAGCAAACAGCATGAAAGAGACAGTGTTGATGAAGACAGAAGTGGCATTGAAGGCTGCAATGACAATGCGGGGCAGTGACATGAAGATAAGTGGCAAAGTAATTGGCTGGTCAAGCCAAGTGTATCCATATAGTCTGCCTGCCAGCAACCCATGCAAACAGCTGCTAGGCATTGAAGAGCTAAGTGTCTATTTATGTAAATATATTCTAGATGGTGACACTAAATTACATAGGAACAAACACTTCCTAAATACAACTAGAGGCTTCTGAGTATCTGAACTAATTATTACAAACCTTCTTTGCAACTACTGCCAATGAATGAAGGGTTTTCTTCCTGAGTTTTCTTACTAATTATTCTCAAAAGCCAGAGTTGCACCCCCTACATTTGACCCTGTAGGAGTTTTCTGTATCAAACAGACCCTTGAAGTTACAAAGACACCACATTGCCAGGTCAGTTCCTAGCTCTCCACTCCAGGAAAAAGTAGGTTAAAAGCCAATTTTAGCAGCTAAGCAGATTGTCAATTTATAAAGAGAATCCCTAAAAAGCATTAAATTAATACCATTTTACAGTGGAGCAAATAACATATCCAGGGATGGGACCCATGATGCCTTCATTCCATCATTAGTGAGTTGTGAGCAGCTTGGTCAGGCAGAGAATGTCCCACAGCAGGTGGAGAGTCCTTCCCTCCGCCCTGTCTCCCAGCTCAGCAATCTATTCAAACATTTGTCTGCATGGATCAGAAAGAAAAGATGCTTTCTCTTGTCTTCTTTGCCACCACCCATCGTAACTTCACATGACCCAGATGCAAGTAGAGGCACTAGCTTTCTGGGTAAAAAAAAAGTGCATGGGATCACTAACGCCTTCATACTCCTGCTTTGGGAGAATAGAGTCTTGTTCTATATGGGTAGTGCCTGCAGACATCCACTCACGCTTAAGAACTGAACATCCCTTGGGTGACGTCTGCCATAGAAAAGCCCACCAATACACACGCGTTACAGCATTTTCTTCTGTACCACCAGGTATGGATACCAAAGTGAAAAAGTACACAATCAGGCTTAAAATAACAGCTTAGATTATGTGATCATTATTTACTTGTTCACAACCAGACAATTATTAACTGACAGCCAAAAATATTTTCCTAGAGCTCAGGTACTTCAATTTTGGTACACAAAGTCATAGATCAGGCCCTCACTAGCTGTCAAAGCCACAACAGCAAGAGACACACATTAATTTTGGTAAAACACGTGAGATCCATCATACTGGAAAGAAAGTTTTACTGCTAGATTTGATGTATGGGTTGAAACTTTGTGTTTTCTAAAAGCAAGTCCCAACCACATGCATGTTTTAAAGGGCCTTATATCAATCCTGACAAATGAGCACCAGATGTTTCTTTTATCATACTTGCATTTCATAGAGTCATTCAACATTTCAGGCTCATGGTAAGGTCTTAGAAACTCTCTATGACCTACCTCTCGCCCCTTAAAAAAGAGAAGCTGCAAGAGAGAACAAAATAAAGAATAAAACATAATAATTCTGCTTAAATACAGCAAATACACGAAGGTAGAACTGAATTCTTTACACAAGGAGAAAGGGAAGATACGCGAGAAAAACAGCGGGGTTCAGTTATCATCAAGCATAGACCAACCGTTAGAAAATCTCCCACGAAGAACACTGCTTTTTGCTTTTTTTTGTTTATTTTATTATTCCTTTGAAAACAATTGTGCTCTGAAAGGTTCCCTTTGACCTATAAACGCAACAACCAGGAGATTAAAAGGTCTGTAATTACATCTAACCATTCTGGCTTCTCTGCAGGTGATAGTGAGGATGGGTTGCTTCCAGTCTAGCTTTTAGGATTTATTTGTTTAATTAACTGTTCTCTTTTCTTCTGTTCATTCACTCCAATCTCACTGCCCATCTCACCCATTCTGAAGAAAAGTGCTCTCCAGGCCAAGCTTTCCTCTGACCAGTACGCCACAAGGACACCTCGGGGTGGAACTGCACAGTGCTGGTCAGGGGAAGATTTGTTCCCGCAAGTGCTTAAGAGTATTTTGATTCCTGTTAGGCTCAGCTCAAGCTTTCCTCTGACCAGTACGCCACAAGGACACCTCGGGGTGGAACTGCACAGTGCTGGTCAGGGGAAGATTTGTTCCCACAAGTGCTAAGAGTATTTTGATTCCTGTTCGGCTCAGCTTTTGGCAGTTTTATTTTCTTTTCCATTTTTGTCTGTCCCAAGAACTTTTAATGGCTTGTTGACTGTACACATTGAAAGGCTTGCTTTCTTGCTAGAGAAGCAATTCAATATTTAAGTGTAAGCTTAAAGCAATGTCAGTGTGTAGGCACACACTGAATTAGAGCACATACCAAGAGGTTAAGAAAAGGATTCCGCTCCTCGACCTACCACTGACTAGATTTGTCACCTTGCTTCAGATTTCACCTGTGAAATGGGATAATGATCCTTCCTTAACTCACAGGGCAATTATGTCATTAATATTTGGACCTGGCTTCCGGTTCTTGAGGAAGAACTTTTCCATTGTATCATTTCCCTGTTTTGGCCAGCACTTGGACTAAAGATGCGAGTGTAGTTCCAGCTCTGTATCCCAGAAAGTCTGATGGCTGGGTGTGGTGCCATTACCTGGAACATGCAGTGACTTTACAACTGATGTGAAAAATAAGACAAGAGATTGGTTTAAAGCAAAGCCTTGTTTTGAACGTTTGTGAACCTCAGGAAAGATTATACTTGACTTCACATCCCAGTTTAGCTGCTTGGGACCATCAGAGACAGACCTATCAGTGAAAAAGCATATGAAGTTGCAAGAAAAGGGAAGAAAGGGGGCTGCAGCTGAAAAAGTTACAGCAAATAAATAAGTGAGCAGAGGAAAAAAAAACCAAACCAAAACAAAACAAAAGCAGAAAGTTTATCAAATCTGCATGCAAGCAACTGGACTCATTTCAAAAGTGGAACTACAGACTGCATTAGGATCTGATTTTCTGTGGCTCTTGCTTTTGCCTCAACTACCCGCAATGCTGATGGAGGCATCATACATACTTATACACCATCTTTCAAGAAAAACGTCTATGTACCGCATGTAACTGTGCGTACTTGTCTTCCTGGAACTTGATGGAGGGGACAGATATCTGAAATGAATGCACAAACAGTGCAAATGTCATTCCAACTCACTCCCAGGAACATAGTCCTTTAATGGTTTCCTAGAGGCACATCAGGCAATGTGAACTTTCCTCCTGCCACAACTGTGACACAGAAGGACACAGAATGATTAATGTCTCATTGTGAATGCCGACCCATTGCTACTGGAAAGAGGTGGAGATTATCTTGCTGCTGCTGCCCCACAACGGGCAGATGGTATAAATCTACACAGAGGCTCCAAGCTCTGTGAGAAGTCGTCCTTGGTTTCTGCTGCCCCTGCGGGTTTCTGTGACTGATCCCACACTGAACCCTAAGATGGAAAATCAAACCCAAAATTGATGGATCAGCCCTGAAAAGGGACCTGTAGTTGAATCCAGCCCTCTGCAGGTACAGTTACGTTACTTAGTCCCTTTCCTAAACTGACCAGGTCATTTCATCTTGATAACCACAAGAAGACATATTCGTGACTTTGTATACATACCCACTTCTGCACACACCACACATTACCTTCAAATACCATCAGTACTTTCCTCAAACCCACTAGTAAATGAATTATTTAGTGCAGAAAGAAGAGAGCAGTTGACATGTCTTGGCAACATTTGAGTGCTCTGGTGTTCATGTACCTGCAGAGCTGAAGCTCCCAGTTAATTACAAAACCTTACTGTTCCATGGAGGTTTATATGTCCTCCAGACCTTCATAAATTAAGGCTTACTTAGCATTTGGCTTCTGTGTGAGTCTGGGCAGGTGCTGAACTGTGAATGCTGATCTGAATCATGATTGTGACAGCTGGACACAATGGCGCTCATCCTATTAGTCTTGAAACTAGGTGTTTTGCTCTCCATTTGTCCTCTGCAACTGAGCTTTGGGCTGGGAAGAGCCTTTTATGATGTTTATATGGATCTCAAAGAAAAAGTCATGACCTAAATCACTTCAGTGTGCTAGCACAATATCAGGGTGATGATAATATTTTTAAATACGTCAGGTTTATCCCTCATAACATTGTTTAAATACCTGGCATTTAAACACATATGCACTCATAAAGTGCATAAATAAACTCATAAATTCTGATTAGGGCTGAAATATCCATATAGATACGAAGCGTGCTAGTGCTCCAGAACAAGGACAAACATATGTAAATACGCTTTCAGTTACCATTCCAAGGAGACAGTTTATCTGTAAATCAAACATGTGGCACACTACTTCAGATAATCCTCTTGATGCACCAAAGCAGCATCTAATCAGCTTTCACTCTGACAAATACAGATTTGTGTCATAATTGATGTACAAAATAACCCACAATCTCACTCTGCGCTCGCAGGAGAACAGTAACAATCTTTTCCCATGAAGGTCTAAGGTGTTCCATGTACAAAGTAAATACGAGTGCGTAGGAGGAGTTTGCATTATGTGAAAACTCTGGAGCAATGAGAAACACCTTGACTCTCAAAGGTTATGGTACAGTATCGCAGTACTCTATGGAGAATTGCAAAACCAAATATTTGTCATTTGAACATAAGGTGAAAGTATTACATTTTAATTAAAAATTTAAATGGAAGAATTATTAGGAGAATCCTGGGAAGAAACAGACATAGAATAATTTATCTTACTTTTGGAAAACGCTTACCATTGCATCATTACTAACAAGGAAACCAGCATTTCTGAAATTCAGTGTATAAAGCAGCATGCCTTAAAAGCCTCTCAAACCTCAATCTAAACAATCTGATAACTAAGGATTCTGTAATTATATGTAAGAGTTTTACCTAGATTTTCATTCTTGGCTGCAGAACTGTGTTAAGACACATTCAGAATTCCTGTTTTGATTGTTATTTTGCTTACTCAGACAAGTTCCATTGATCTCAAAGAGCTTTGTGTGCACATAAAGACTGGTTAAAAGCTGTGAAAGGCCACTGATCCTTTGTCTTTAATCTTAAGTCTCAGGGAATCTGATTTATTTGCCTGAGCTTTAATTCTGACATTTTTTCCACTTCTAACTCAAGCAGAGGCAGCAACTTGAAAAAAACTCAGCTTAAAAAAACCCCATACCTTCTTTTTTTTTTTTTTTTTCCTGAAACAGATGATTAAAAGGGAAGCTTCCTCTTACTGCAGTGAAACTAAAGCTGCCTTTCTGTGCTGCGGGTACAGAAATGGGTAGTACTGCTCGACTCGTCCTGCAGTTCCAGGATGCTGGGAGCCAGCTGTTCAGAAAGTGAGCCAACAGCCCAGGGAAAGAAGTAAATTTTGTGCTCAGTCCCCTGACTGGGTGGCATTCCTCCTCTACACCCTTGACAAAACGCAGCCAGCTCCTATATTCAGTCAGACACTTCCCACCCTGCTGTA
>NW_010107282.1:11180-28217 GCF_000699245.1 Pterocles gutturalis | reverse complement strand
TCTAACATTCTGTGATTCTGTGAGAAATAATCATATCTCAGTGCTCTGTAGAGTCCGTTTAGACTTATCTTTCCAGGCTCTCTGTGGATGGCTATGTATGAAAATTATTATTTATTTAGCCTTTGACTCCTAAAAGATTAGCTTTTAAGGCCAGAGTTAGTTTTTCGTCCCTCAAGATTCAATGCATACTGGTTTCCAGATGATGAAGTACAGGGGAGAAACCTTTCCATGTAGTTTTGCTAATTTCCGTTACAAGACAAGGGATAAAAGAAACTTGAAAAGCATGATGTGGACCTACTGGTGAAAGAGGGACAAGGCTCTTCAGAGTGGACTTCCAAGAGTTCTGGGCTTCACAGAGGCATGCGTTTAGTGAGCAACTGAAAATCATGGAAGATTTTTCCCTCTGTCCTTCGCAGTGGAATATGTAGGATTTGTGTTTATACATGTTAGTAGTCCTTTCGAGTTCCAGAGCTGGCCTGCATACATAGTCATTCAAATGAATAAATACTCTGAGCTGATTTCATTTTGTACTGCTTTGCTCTCCTACAGAAGGGGAGTTTTCATCCATTTGCTTATTAAGAGCACACGCTGCTCACGTAATGGCCAGTACTTGCGACTCTCTAAGTTGAAATAAAACAGCTGATGGGGCTGAGTTGGCCCCAGCAATCTGTCACTTTTCTCATGAAGCTATTTTGGCCTTTTCTTTCTTTCTTTTTTTTTTTCCTTTTGTATTGTGAATCTCGAGCTGCTTATCTAGTGTTTGCAATTTATTAAAGACCATGTGCTGAAGAGTTGCTGTAAAATTACATGAGCATGGAAGGAAGGCATGCTCGCCACAGTGACAAGTGATGAGGTGCAGATGAGCTACAGCTCCAGTAGTAGCTTGGGTTTAGGACAGGGAGGCAGCAAGTTCTGACAACTTTCTCACACTCCCTCCCTCTGAGGCACTGAATAAGTTACTTCTCTGCCTCAGTTTCTCTATCTGTAAAAACATAAGAACAATATGGTGATAGTTTGCTTCCCCTAAAGGGGTTTGAGTGGATTAATTAGTTAATATCTTTAAAATGCTTTGAAGATTAAAAGTATAGTGTGGATATAGTCTAGGACCAAACATTCATATTAATGAGAATGTTGTTCTGGAAGTTCAGCACAACATGCAATATAAAAAAAGTGCATTTATAGTGGTGCAGTTAGTTAACATCCATGGCTTTGTTCTCAGCTCATAAGTTTGCAGTGAATGCAAAGATGGGAAACAGAATAAGAGATTATTGTGGAACAGGGCAGAACACACGTTGTGGACTAATATAACAAGTCATTTTGCCTCTATAAAACCATCTTCAGACGTCTGCAAGGATTTTCATGTACTGGAGCTGGAACAGGAGAAGAGGAACAGCTCTTGTTAGATTTGCTGCTGTAATAATAATAATCCGTTTTCCCTTCCAGGCAAAGCCACGGGGCTAGACCTTGCTTGTTGTGGTGTTTAGTCACCTTTGCACTTTATCTTACCTGCAAATCACAGGCTGGGAATCAAATTGCAGCCATCCTCAGCAGGTTAAGTCACTGTGATCCACCTTCTATTGTTAAAGAGTCATTGCTAAAGCAAATGCAGGAGGAAAATTACCTGTCCTGGGGTGAAAATCAGAGAGGCAATGCTGTTCTTCCTTCTTGAGGAACCTGAAGGCGATGACACAGGAGAAGTCTGAGTTTTTAGCTTTGAGAACCAAACCCACTTTTTTTTTTTTCTTCTTTCACAGCAATATTTCTTTGTGTGTCTGATGTTTGGCCTGAAACCATTACAATGTCTGTGCTTTCCCTTGAGTTAATATTTAATTCCTTCTTAAACATTAACCTTGGCTAGAGTTGCTTTTGTAAAAGAGGACTGCTGTGCTAATAACACTAATCATTTCCTTTGAAAAGCATGGGAACAATGTGGAGCGCTGTACATGTCTGAAAAGTAAACTGTCTTTTAATGACACGTTACTGTTTCACAACACAAATATTTTTATTTCTGTTTTTTTCTGATATTTATAAACTGTTCCTGCTCAAACTACAGTCCATTAATATTCTGTGGTGAACCCACCTCTTGTGCCCACACCTTTGTTGTGAAGCAAAGCAGTAAGCAAGAGATCAATGTCCTCTTACTCTCACCAGTTCATGTGGTACCAAGTGCAAGTCAAATATAAATACATATGTAGCTATAGCTACCAGTTGAAACACACTTGGCACAAACATTTCTCAACCAGAGACATCAGGAAGATTTATTTTTTTTTTTAAGTTATCAGTCACCGAAGACTGCATGGTCAAATGACTGTTAGCCATTTCTGCAGAGATGTGTGCATGGGTATGGTATCCTTGAGGTTGGAGCCCAGCTGGATTGATCTCCCAGATGGGAAATGGGCATTCAGGGCCTGGGACTGTGGGCAACAGAGGCTAGAAGACGAGGAGGACCTGTTTCTAGACACTCATGTTGGGCACAGCTCCATAGGTGGAAGCAGGTTGCTAGAGGAGGTTTGGACTGGACCATGCCAAGTGCCTCCGTCAGGGCCTAGAAATGCCAGCTGAGCCATGCCAGGCAGCTGGCAGCACAGACCTGAACGTGGGGCATTGCCCTGAAGCTGGAAAAGCCTTTTCCACTTGTCTCCCACTCAGAATTTAGCTATTGTCCTTATCTGAAATACAAGATAAAGTAAATTATTCTCCTTTCTCTATCCTTAAAGAGGAGCCTTACTCCTCTATAAGCAGAATTTTAGGTGATTAACGGACATCAAAAGAACAAAAATATTTTTTCTTTCAAAAACCAGTCTGCATGTCAACACCTTAGCTTTTGGAGTATTTCAGGGATCAGTTCTGAAACCAACACAATGAAAGCAGAACCCAGGCAGGGAAAGGATTTTATGCTGCCTGTGCTGGGGAGGTCAGTGCAGCGAGGAGGGCCAGGCTTGGTGCCTGCCCCATGAGAGTCAAAGCCACCCAGGGAGCTTTAGGGCAAAGGGGGGGAGTGGCAGATTTAATGACATTTTGGGCTTATGTTGCTACGAACAGGAGTGAAGGAGTTTGAAGCAGTGTCCCTAGGACCCAGACCTAGTAACGGTGGCTGTGTTGGGTGCTGCTGGCAGGTAGACGTTTGAAATCACCTCTGCTAAGGTAACTGCCTGCACCATCCCGGACACCAGTACTTTGGGCCATGATAGTAGAGCTATGAGAGGTGCCAGAACCCGTGCTTCATACTGTTGTCACCCTGATTCACAAGGCCTTATCTCCCATGCGTGTTGCTGCCACCAAGGCACCTGGTTAAGCAAAGGTGGCAGCAGCATGGGACCAGCGAAGACACTGAGGACTGAAGGTGGTGCTGCCAGGGTGGTCAAGGAGAAAGATGTATGGTGGTGTGACAAAATTTTTGATGTAACTGCTCTGTGAGAATTTTTTTTGACGAAGGGGTGTACTCTGCAGCCACATGTCATTGCAGGATGCTTACAAGGGATGCTGAGGTTCCACCAGGGCCTCCCATTGGAAGCCATTAACCCTGTGTATTCTGTTGTTTGTTGTGGTGTTTTGGTTTTTTTTTTTGTTTGTTTTTTTGTTTTTTTGTTTTTTTCTACAGAGGAGGATCTAGAGTCTCATCAGTGCTGCAGTCCTAGAGTCCTCTTGGCTGCCTGTGAATGTCCCTCCCTGTGCCGTTAGCATGGAGAGGGTTTTTCTGTGAGGAAGAATGGGATAACTGCCTGGGCTGATCATGAGCTGAGATATGAGAGGACCTCTTCTCCAGGAGGAGAGGAGGTGAGGTAGGAAGGGGTATTCTGAATGATGGGTAGCAAAAATGAGAGGAGCTCTTTCTGGGCACCCATGGCTGGTGTAGCTCTCCTTCTTGCTGATGCTGTTGCGATTACAGTTAGTGCAGGCTTTCATCTCTCTGCTGATGCAATTAAATTCTCCTGGATACCTTTTCTGCAGGGCAGGAATTGTTCTAATTATTTTGTGGTTCTGGCAAAATCAATTTTTGTTGCTATTCCCCCCATATTTGCATAGTAAGCTAAGCTGACCAGTCAGCAGCTTTGCAGAAAGCATCCCAGAAATGCTGCCCCTCCAGTTCTGCCAGCCTGGGTGACTGCCCAGTTTATCTCCTTGGATGCACTGGCCCCACTGAACTACCGTCTTGTTGCTCTTCAACCTTGAGCACTGCTAGGAACAGAAGAGATCTTGGAGCAAAGGACTTGTTCAGGAGTTTGGTGCATACTGTTTTGTAGGATAAGTGGGAACAGAAAGCAGGGCCACTGTGTATTTCAAAAAAGGAGAAAAGGTTGAAACTTCCTTCTCCAAAAAAAGCCCTGAAGCTTTTCTCTCTCCTCCTCCTTCTACCTTGTAAAAATTATACCAGTCCAACAAGCTCCTTTACTTCCTGGAAAACAAAGACACAGAACTGGAAAGGACCTCCTGGGTTAATGAGTCTAGGCACTCCTGTCTCTGCAAGCATGTTGCACTTGCACGATCCCTTTTTCAAATTTATGAGGTTTCTTCTAAAGGCCAAGTATGTGGTATGTTTTGTTTTTTTTTTTTTTTAAGCTAGAACCTTACTGGGAAGCCGTCGGACTAGCCTAGTGACTAGTACCTTTCTTATAATTTGTAACCTAAAAAAACCCCCAATGTCCAGGTGACATCAAAGTAAGCATTGTCCTGCAGTTTCATCTGCCTGGCAGAGGTAACCCTGCTATCTTTCAGCCTCGTGTTTTGCCACATGCCCAGCTGACCTTGGTGCCCCGGGCACCACTCGCTCAACTCCCTGCCTGACCTAGTCAGCGTGCTGCTGCCTCTGCTATCCCTGTGTCCGCCAGCTCTCTGCCCCAACAGGCTTCCCCTTGACTCAGAACATCCTGGTGTGCAGAGCAACAAGCAGGAAGGTGGGGAAACTATTTCGATGAGGAGGCTGGCATAAGAAAGCATCACAAAAAGGAGACCGAGGTAGGTAGAAGGTGGGAGGCTGCTTTACCTATTTAGACAGGGCCTCTGCAGGATGTGCAGAGCTCAAATGAGACAAAAATAGGAAAGAAATAGGAAATCAGAGTGGAAATAAGGGCAGATGGACCTAAAACTCCAACTTGGGGAAGAGAGGCCAGGCTGTCGTTTATCAGGAGAGGACAAGAAGCACCACAAGCAGAAGGGTGACACAGTCAGATTAGTAGGCAAGGAGAAGGATTTTGGCGGTTAAACCGATGTGTTCTTGCATTGACAGATACATTGCTGTTGTACAGCAAGCTGTGTTTGTATTAGGCAGCAGGTATGAGATGACTGTGTGCCGTGCAATGCTGAAGTATAAACTTCTCTCTCGCTTTGTATAAAAGCTCCAAGGATACCCCAAACACAAGACTCTGTATTTCAGATTTCTCTGTTTAGTCTGTGCGCTATAATTTAATCTAGTATGACAAAATATTTGTAAGCACACGTTGGTTTTGTCATGTGTGTGTTTTATTTCTCATCCCAAGCAGAATTAGCATCTTGCTTGTGATGCTCTTTCTTTAAAAGAAAGAAAAAAGCCTCATCTCCAGTGCTGGCCTGATCTTTTGCTAATCTACTGCGATCAACTTTTATGACCTGGGGTCACGCTAAACCCCCGTGGTCATGTAGTTACTATAGTTTCACTGATAGAACAAAGTTTGCACACTGACAAGTGAGGCAGCCTCTGTTTCTGGATGGGGTAATTCTGGATGTCTGTGCAGACCCCGTTCCGACATCTCGGCCTCCTTTATAAATAGATTTGGTGATTCTTTGAACCAAGCAACGCCCCTTTTCTGCGCATTCAGATCTTTCTTCTTTGCTTGCACGCTTCTCGGGCTGGGGGGGTTAGTGTGGTTCTGGACTTCATGAGACTTCGGAGTTTGAAGTTGCATGTTTAAGTTTTCTCAGATTTTGTCACATGTTTCATAAAAAATTGTGTTGGTATTGACTTGCAGATAAGTAATTTTCCTAGGATGAAGGTTATAGTAAAACTACAAAACCATATTTCTTGTTCCATTGCTTTAAATTGTGTTTAAATTCAAATTCATTGATTCAGATTGCACTGAGAAAATAAGTATTCTCACTTGGTGTGCAATTTCCTTGTGCACCTTTTACCCACAGGAGAAAGGGCTGAAGGGGTTGGTGTGGAGCAAGGCAGGAGTGATAATGAACCATGACTAGTTAACGTGAGGGCTCTGCTCAGTGCTGGGCAGGATTTCCACACGTGCACATTCCCACCCTTGGCCTCTGCCCAGGGACCTGCAGAGGAGGAAGTTGGGCGATGCCTCCTTCTGTTTTGTCTGGCCTGCAACTGGAGGATGTCGGTCTCCAGAAATGTCAGCCCATGTCAAGCAGCTTTCAGCAGCTCTAAATTTGCTAATGGTGTTAATTTGCTTTAAATGCTTTTCCTCTTTCAGAGTCTCTGCCCTTTGTCAGTGGGATAGGACCGGCCTCCTTTTGAGTTTGAAATGTGGAAACTTTTCTGCTCACTTGCTAGACGAGCTCTACCTTGGATGTAGTAAATGCAGTTTGATATCTCCAGCAGACTGTCTCCTCTCTGTTGTGTATTTTATCCTGTAAACCTTTCTCAACCTGGAGGCAAAAGCTGAAATGTCACAAAGTAGGCAGCTGCTTCTTAAAACACCTGTGAGTCAGTTCCCAGTGGGCATGAAGATGAAGATAACCTGGGAAGGCTTGCAGGGACAGGCTCCATTCATCACCTTGTAGTTCCTTGCTAATCTATTTTAACCCTTCCAGACACTTTTTTCATCAGTCTTACAAAGCATTTCAAACTCCTTGTCAGCCAGGAGGACCATGTTGACTACGGGATATTGGACGAATTGGGGTCCAGTAACATCTGACCTGAATCTTAAACTGGCATGCATTTAAGGTGTTTGTGAGCTCTGATTTCAGTGAATAATAACAGCTATTCTCATTATTGTGAAAGCACTACTGACACTGCACATTGGACACCTGGCAGTCCACACACTGATATTGTTGTATGTTGTCACCTTGGTGGTGCAGTTACATTTTCAGTAATGATTGCACAACGCTAACTGTGATACAGAGGTAACTGATGAGTTATTTTTAATATCTTGGGAAAAGCTCTATAATTGTTCTACATGCAAGAAGTATGCTGTTTGCCTAAAAGAAGAAAGGACGTTATATAAAGAGATTCTGCCCCAGCCTCCCCTGTTGTGTGTGGTTTTGTGTTTTTTTTTTTTTTTTTTTTAAATACAGCATCCTTTGTATTACAGGTAAATGAAGATAACATACTGGTTGATGGAGAAGAAACTACTGCAAGTTGCAGTGTTATATGTTCAACATGAGCTCATGTGTAGCTTTAGAGGCAAAAGGCTATTTTCTGAGGATTAATAGAATAATCTTTGCTCTTTTATTTTAGTGCCTTGTACCTGAGTCATCTGCTGGAGAGAGTGAAAAGAATTTAGGCAAAAGAATGAAAAAAGCTGGATTGCTTAGCCATGAAGTGGGACCTGGCTGATACAGGATGCCTCCAGGCTGAGGGTGAGGTAAGCTACAGTTTGCTTCACTTCATGCGGCTTGAGAGGTTCTGGTTTTTAGCTATATTCTACCCACAGAAAATTCTCTAATGTTGCTCATGTATCTGGATTTCTTTTCCCTATGTCCTCATATTGTCAAACCCACCCACACAGCTAAATAGAAATTTTTTTTTCCAATTTTTCTTTATATTTGGGCTGTGGGGGTGTTGCTCTTGTTTTTCAATTGTTTGCCACAACCACAAAGGGTAGAGATGTATTTGTTTAGAAAAAAAAAAATCTATCTATCCAGCCCTCTACCCACTGCAAATGAAAGCTGAGTACCTCACCTCATCGTCTGATTGGAAGGTTTTAAGGAACTCCTGGAATAACATGAGAATTACTAAAACTGGGCAACCAGAATGAGATTTGTACTCAAGTTCATGACAAAACACCTGTTCTTTGGTGTGAAGGCCCTGACAAGCAATAACTCCAGTGGCTTGTAAAGCCTGCAATGTGTTTTAAAAATGTTCTTGCATTAAGTCAGGTAGAAGCAGGAATAGTTTTCAAAGATATTTTTTATCTTCCGTTGCATTATTATTCTCTCTGAATAGCTACTGTGCACAAAAACTGAACTAAATGCTTTGTGATTTATTCAAATAACTCTTAATTCTTTGTTAAATAGATACTTGTTATTTAGTTTCTCTCATAATTTGGTAACCTTCGCCAATGTGCTCAAGAGGATGTACTTGATTTGTTGATACACTGTAAGCCTATTAATTGTTTATTTCTAAAGAGGTTTAATTTTTTCTTGATGTTTATTTCTGAAGTAAGAATTACTGTGCTAAACAGAGTTATTGTGAATAAAAGAAAAATACTCTCAAGAACAAGGACAAAATTTGGCCATCATTCCTCTTTTAACTCTTCTGCTTTAGTCATAAACCCAAAGATACATTTAAGTTTTAACTTTTCTTAACAGTTTGTGTGTTTGGGGAATGTATATCGTTAAATCACTTATTCAAATGAGTAAGTTAAATGACAGTGGATTTGAGCTCTTTATTCCCTAAAGTTTTTTCTGTTTCAAAGCTCAGTTTCACTTCCTTCAACACTAGTGTCTTTGGAATGCATTGCAATGTGATCTCAAATATTTTATGAAATAAGCCATGATTTTAGCTCCTAACAGACGGATATAAGCATGCCATTCCATAACTAAATGTACTCATTTGCAGCAGAAAGAGTTGTGTTAAAGAATAATATCATCGATGCTCTGTGCTAAAGTAAATTGTGGAGGTTTACTATTTGTTTAGATCTGCCTGTTTAGTTGCATTGCCATTTACGAAGGGGTCATAATAGGATTTTGCCAAAGTTAAGCTGTACCTGTCTACACAGGAAAAAAAGGCATGTTCTTTTTAAGTACTGAAGATTTATCAACAAAATTGTGGGTATTGCTGTCCACTACTAAAAGATTTTGTTTTTCTATCGTCTGAGTGGTTTCTGGATTGAAAGACCTGGCAGATACATTGACTAAAAAAAGATTTAAAAACCCATAAATGATTGCTGTAGCTAATGTAGCCTTTTTCTGTACATGGAAATGTGAAACTACAAAATGTAAATGTCTCACTAACAAAGGCCTTTCAGGTAGGTTGCAATTTCCTGGATCAGCACAATTTACGTCAGAGTAGGTTGTCCAGTTGGCAAAAGTGTGGTCCTACTCCAACTGGCAATGATGATTTCTCCCTGGTAAGCACTCTTGTTTTTTCAGCGGTGAGGATTGCTATGAGGAAGAGATGGAGACATATTTAAACTCTCATGCATTCCTTCAGACTAAGCATAGGCTTGCAGAGAATAGTGAATCTGATTATATTAATACATGTTCCCTTTTCCTCTCCCTTTCCCTCCTGGATTAGAGAGGGTCTTGGGGAAGGGCAATGGGAAGCAAGAAACACAAGAAGAAGCAACTGAACAATGCCTGAATTTAAGAAAATTTCTGACACTGCATGTGTTTTGTCTTTTTTTTTTTTTTTAAGTATCAAATCACACATCAACAAGATATAACTCATTTTCATGGATAACAAATAAAAGAACTGTGTGATAAAAGGTAATCACAATTTACAAAGCACCTACTGTGTGGGAGGGTGAAGGAAGGGGATAAAATTTCATCGGAGATGAGGCTTGCAATTTATTTTGCAAGAATTAATATGGAAGAGTCTTAATCGGTTATGAAACATAATGAAGTTCATTAAATAACAATTGATGTTAATAAAATATGAATAATCACTTACTATTGCTTTTTATCTATATTACCTGTGAGAGTTTTCTAAAAGCATATAAAATGATCTACAAGATACAGGGATCTTTTGCTAATTAGTTACTCAAAGCCACTGCTTGTGACTCCAAACAACTCATGGACCACTTCTAGAGTGCTGTGCAGTAAGCCATTACTATTCTTAGCCTCTGGGCAAGCCATGCCTTGGCATTATCACTTATTTTTTTCATATGGCCTGCTATGGAAACCTTCCTTTATGATATGTGTCATAATCTACTGTTAAGAATGTCCTGAAAACTCACTTTTGTCTGCTGAAAGCACACTGTCTGGGAGCAGCACCAAAAATACTCAACCACAGTCCTTGCATTAGAGGACTAGTGGCATAATGTAAGGTTTTCTGCAAAAGAGTATTCACAGGACAGCAGCTTACTGCTTTCTGCCAGCAACATCTTGCTAATGCGCAGATAGCGTGGCAGCGTGTACTAGAGAGGAGGCTTGAGGCAAATTGGAGAATGGTTCAAGGCTCTTGGCCATCTCATCCTTTTCTTGTCTTCCCCCATGGCTTCAAAATGATGTTATTCAGCAATTGCAATCAGACGAGGATGGCCCTGTGAGGACGCTTAATATGCTATGCATTGCTGCATCAGCCTGCATATTGGGCAGCTGCATATACAGGGAGTAGGTCTGGAGTGTGGCACGATCAAAGTAATAAATTTAAAAGATGGACTGCCAGTCGTGGGCCTTCACTTTAAACTTGTTGGGTAAAAACCTACTCTGTTGACCTCAGGATATCACCTGTTAATTTCAGGAATCTTCTGCTTCTGGAGAATTGTGTGCCCAAGCAGAGATGGAGGAGAAACTGAGAGTGGTTGGTGGTGTCTTGCAGTAAATTGTCCATCCTCAGATTATCAGGGAAGGGAGCTCTTTACCTTTCATTCCAAACTTCACCCCTTTATGCCGCCTCCTGCTGATTTCCTCTAATGACATCAGTCATGGTAGGTTTTCTTGTAAAAAATTGTGCTTTTGTTTTTCAACCCACTGTTTCATGAAGTATGCAAAAGCTAAAATAACATATGAAAGCATTATGCAAGACTGTGAGGACAGAGGGGAGCTTCCCTCTGAAACACTGTACTTAGTGAGAATCTCTGAGGCACAGCAGGTACATTGCAATCAGGGTTAGGTCATAAGTTTTTCTCTACAGTTCTTTTATAGTTAGACTGATGGTTACCACATGAAAAAGTTCAGGCCTTTCAGTTACAGATAGTCCTAAACGCATGCTTCTGTCTCATTCTGCCATGACTCTTGCAGAAATACAGTCAGCATGCAGATACACTTGTGATGTGTGCTGTACTTGGCGTTGTGGTATGAGCTAGGCTCTGCATCTGCAGTCTGTCCTGCAGCACAATTCAAGTCTGTGATGCTTTCTGCCGGGCCCCGTGGCTCATTCCTCTTGTTTTGTGTTTGCTGTAAAACTATCTAAGGGACTTTTGTGAGGTGAGGTTCAGAGTGTGGGTTTTGGTCTCCTCCACTCCCACCGCCAGGTGCTCCAGAGGTTCTGATCAAATTCCAAGTTTGCTGCAGCACACAGACTTTATCAAGAGAAAGCATGCTGTATGCAAAGCATGCCAAAGTGCTGAAATGAATTTGACTTTCTGTGATATCAAAAAGAACATTAAACCAGAATTTAATATATCCTGGGAAATCATATTTCATAATCTAGTGCCTGGAGCAGTTTACTTTTTAATATGAGGATCAGAATTCTCATCTCTCTCATGGTTTGCCTAAATGTTTTATGTTAAATGACAGTAAGTTAATAAGCACAAAATAGTGGGTGGTTAACTACAGTTTAGCAGGCTAACACTTTGTCTAAATGGGAAAGCTCTTGGTATAAGATAAAGAGCAAATTTAAAACAGTAAAACTAAGTGTAGCCACATCTTGCAGACACTCCTGTTTTGGTATTAAACTAGATGAGGTTATTTTAGCTTACTATTTATGAAGGCTTTTAAACTAAATAGTGAGTCTTATCATGCCTTATCCTGGAACAAAGGTCTATCCATGTGAGGGAGTCGTGTTAATGCATTCCTAGCTGCTCAGCCATCTTGGTGGGATTGTTTAAAGCCTTTGAGGCAAGGACAGCTACTGGAACTGTTGCCACCTGACCTGGTGAAAAGAAAAAAGCTGACATGCGCTAAATGTGCAGTGACTCCTCTGATAACACGTGATAACGTGGAACAATGGAGTGGGCAAGCTCGATAAGAATTTCCAGTAGCTTTGCACTGAGGGAAAGGAGCTATGATAGCTGTGCAGAAAGCGGTTTGTCACAGCCTGATGAAATGGCAACTTTTGTGAAACTAAAGAAGGGGAGTAGATGCCTTCTGCCCAAGCCAGGACTGGGCTGCTGAAGCCAGGGTGTAATTATCACACTGGGACACTGCTGTAGAAGTTACTGCAAGCGTTGCCTGCTCCTCCCACAACAATAACATTAATGATGGCAGTAAGACAATGTTAGACAAGGATGATGTTAGCATAAATGCTAATATGGCTGCTGCTAAGGGCTTTTTGAAATACCAGTAAAAGCACTCTTGTAAAAGAGTTCATATTATAGTTGCCCTCATGAAGAGAGTGTAGCATCTCCTGTGGTCATATAGGATGACTCTACATTGCTTTTTCTCCGTTGTCAGACATACTTTGCTTAGATATGAACCATGCAATCCTGCTCAACCTAGCAGTTAGCTACAGTTAAGTCTTTCAAGTGGTTTCTTTAAGGAGAAAAAATGGATGATGTAGTTAGGCACGTCTTGGATTCAGGCAATGTTTACAAACAATACCTATAAATCCCTGTATATGTTGTGTATCAATCAGCAGAAGAAAGCTTCTCGGGTTTCTAGCTAGGCCTGTTCTCTAGATCTCTGTTAGTTTTTTCCCAAATCCTTCTCTGCTGTCTATTCATTACTGTGTTTTGCTGGTCTTCTCTCTCACACATGTGAGGCTCCAACAAACAGCACGCAGCCTCCAGCTTTGCTTTTTTCTTCCTCCACCTAACACACATACACTTGCATTTAAATCCTGTGGAAAACTGCTCAGGCTGCCTGGCTTGATTCCTGTTTCTGACTTTTTCACAGAATATTCTGCTGGTGGTTCCTATCACCCAAGTTTCCTATCTGGTTAAACAGTTTAACTGCTTGCTCTGTCTGTACTGGCGTTGCAATCGTCAGCCTCAGTGGGCATACTAACTGTGCCCTAGCATAGCATAACTGTTCAAGGTGAAAAGAGTTGAAAAGTTCAGACCATGCAAACACTTGAAGGCCTTTGTTAGACTAGGCAGATAAATGTAATGTCCTCGATTAGGGCTAGGGCAGGCATACAGGAGCTGATCTTTTACAGAAACTACATTGCAACAATATGCAACAATTTTAAAATTTACCAGAGCATTCTAGTGCTGTTTGTGGGTATGAAAAATAAAGGGGCATTTAGCAAACTTTCAAATTCTCTGTGCTGCATTGTGGGATGGAATGAAAAAGATCCAGTGCAGCTCCATATCTGCTCCTGGGGGAAATTTGACTAGCTCAGTGGGATTCTGATCAGAAAGAGACACCTGGATCTGCTGTTGCATATGTATGGATGATTTATAGAAAGACTATGATATCAGAGTACTTCAAGGATGAATGCCCATGCCATGGTGCTATGTCTTGGCTGACTCTGCAACTTACATCAGCAGATTAAAAAAAAAAAAAAGTTGCATTATAAAAAGCAAACTAAAACATTTTCTGTAATTTTTTTTCTTTTCAAACTGCCTCAAGAAGGTCTAAATTATATGAAGCTGGCAGGTTCAAGTGTGACTCAACTCATTTTGGCAGCCTTCAGTAATTCCAGATGTTACTTCTCTAACCACATGGAAAAATTCGTGTTTAAAAAGGGGGTTGAGGGGGTGGGGAAGAGTGAGAGAGTTTTCCTGCGTTTGGTACGCTTTTAAAGCAACGATGCTATTGCGTAGACAGTGCTCATGAGCAGCAGGCTCTAGGGCTAGTTGGAGGCATGCCCAGGAGGAGACAGCCCCAAGATAAAGGGCTCTGTTATAGGGGAGAAATGAGAAGAAAGCCAAAAGCAGCTAGTTAGTTCAAGAAAATGTTGTTCTGTTATTCCAGGACTCATTTGTTGGGAATTGTAAGGGTGGGACAAATGGGGAATTTACCCTGAACCCACTATATTGAGAAAGCTTGGAGAACAATAGTATCTCATGTCAAGGAGAGAAGGAGTGTTTTTCTTGCTCTGTGACCAGAGGGGGAATATATAGTTAACTCATAAATAATGCGGTGCTCTGAATGGAAAAAGGATTCATGTCTGTTTGGACAGCTTGCTTTTAGAGCACACGAATCCACTTACTTTGCTTGGCTCACCTAGTATTGCTCAGCTTAGGGAGAAATGAAGAAAGCACTTCCTAATTTAATACAGAATATCAGCTTATGTGTGTTGTGGTAGTGCTGCTTTGCAAAGTGAGTCCAGCCTCTCCTTCTGTGTTTTTGAAGTCTCCTTCAGGATCCAGGAATTACAGAGGTCTGAACCAAACCACTCCTGTACTAGAGGGGCTAAAGGGCAACCCCTGTCTGCAGTTCCCCACCCAAGGTGAAAATAAAGAGTGGTGGGCTGATTCGCACAGTAATAGTGTCTCTTGACAATACTGGATAATCTTTGGCTGAGCTCCCATGCTCACATTCCCCCAGGAGAGAGCCCTCATGGCATGTTTACAGCCCACCCCCCCACTTTTTTTGCCAAACTGCATCTTGTACCATTATTGGTGGCTCGCCTTTCCAACCCAGCAGGACACTTGAGACCATAAGCATATCAGCTTAGGACCCTTCAAATTTGGTAAAATAATAAACAGTGTATAGATCACCTAGTCTCTCTTGAGCTATCATGCAGAGCATCAAATCTTATTAGTAAAACCTGGTCCAGTGAATGCATATATAGCAGCAGACTCAGAACAAAGCACACAGGAGGAGAAAGCAACGTGCTTTTGAGAACTGTGAGTTTTCTCTTTTAAATGCAGCTTTTATATAAAGAACCTCATTGACACCTCCTTATAAAAACCAAGTTTTGGAGTCTTCTCACTCTTACAGAACAAAGAAAACCCTTTCACCGTGAAAAGAAAGGCCAGCCTGCATCTAATTGATTGGCTTGCCATGGTTTACTTTTTTTTTTTTTTGCTGGTGCTGCTTCCTGCTTCCCCTGTCCCGGTGCACAAGATGCAGCAAAATAGTGTGGTACTAGCAAAAAAGAGAAGGGTTTTCTGTCTGTACTGAGAGCCCAGAGAGGAAAAAAAATGCTCTGTTATGTCGTTTGTTGGTAAAAGTGAGAACTGTTACTGGAAAATATTTTGTTTTGAGATTAGTTGGTGGTAAGCCATGAGTAATGCTCATTGTGCCAGTATGTCCTTGCGTTTGGGTTACCAGATCCCCCCTTTGGCCCCCCTTGCTTGTTTTAGGTAGCTGATGGAGCCTGCTAAAACTTGTGTTGTAAGGTCTTTTGCACAGGGACTACTTCTTCAAGATGGTTTGTATATCCCTTAATGCAGTGGGGGTCTGGATCAGGACTAAAGGCTTTGGGCATTATGATAGCAAAAATAGTAAATTCAGTGGTGGTTCTTGGTTGCACTGACCTTTGCAGCATCTGGGTCGCTTCAGTTTTGAGACTCTGGGGACCCAAGGCTGATGTTGAGTTTCATTCAGGGAGTGGAAGCCAAGTCTCCAGCCATGTTCATTGTTGAAGTTTTCGAAATTGAAAACAATTGTTGATTCAATTCCAAGACTTTTTCTGGCTCTGGTAATCTTGTGTTCAGCATGATCACAATTAAATACATTCAGTATTGGTTTTAGGGGCTTGGTGGGATGTATTGTGTTAGAAGCAAGAGAAAACAATGCGTTTGTTACTGGTTTCTGTTTTATTTTAGGCATTTGCTTACTCGGGGTTCGCTGGTTTTGTGGATAACTCTGAGGATCTTCTTGCAAAGCTAGCAGTGATTGCTTTACTCTTCAGTAAAAATAAAAATGACAAGGCTACATGTAGCTTTTTCTCTCCTTCAGGTATTCCAGAAGGAATTTGCCCTACTAAGCTCTGTCTGGCAAATTAACAAAAATATCTTTTGCCAGATGATCAGTGATAAGACACTATGCTGGGAAGCGATGTGATGATACAATTGCTAACAGCTAAGAAGAACTTGTTCTAGTACTGGCTCTTGGTGACCTACAGTGGACCAGATTCAGAAAGTACTGCTGCAGCCAACAGCAGCTGCAAAGTTATAACGGCATACATTTTCCAGAGAATATAAAAGCCTACTGGAAGGAATCACCCAGACTGAAAGGAAACATGCTTGGCAACATTGCTTCTAGGTTGGGTTGTTTCCTTCCATGTATTTTTAGGGAGAGGACACAGAACTATGCTGTTTGAAAAGAAGACCTAAAGAAGTAAGTGTCCACATGGAAAGAATTAATTTTATTCTATTCCCTGGGTACTATTTAAAAGAGGTGCTTGTATATCTTGATGACATAAGGTAAAATAAACCATTGAATATTTTGGGTTTTTAAGCTCCTGTTATATGAGACAAGGTAGGGAGTACACTGAGGAAGTCAAATGTGTGTACCAAAATATTGGACCAACCAGCCAGGCAAAAGCTGACAATATTGTTGCTGGCAGTATTTTTTCCTACAAGTTCAAATACTTGTAGTCTTTAAAAATCTCTATGGATATCTTACGCTGTAAGTTGTTAGATAAGGGTCCAACCTTAATGAGTTCCCAGCATTTTGTAAAATTCTACCTAGAGGGGAGTTTAAGAAAAAAGACTCCAGTTTAGAGTCCTGATGGCTGGCTGACTTAGAATTATAGAATCATACGATGGTTAGGGCTGGAAAGGACCTTAAAGGTCATTGAGTTCCATGGGCAGGGACACCCTCCACTAGACCAGGTTGCTCAAAGCCTCATCCAGCCTGGCCTTGAACACCTCCAGGGATGGGGCATCCACAGCTTCCCTGGGCAACCTGTTCCAGTGTCTCACCACCCTCACAGTGAAAAATTTCTTCCTAATGTCTAATGTAAATCTACCCTCTTTCAGCTTATGCCCATTGCCCCTTGTTCTGTCACTACATTCCCTGATAAAGAGTGCCTCCCCATCTCTCCTGTAGACCAGGTACTGGAAGGCTGCTATTAGGTCTCGTTGGAGCCTTCTTTTCTCCAGGCTGAACAACCCCAATTCTCTCAGCCTGTCCTCATAGGGGAGGTGCTCCAGCCCT
>NW_010107282.1:0-11098 GCF_000699245.1 Pterocles gutturalis | reverse complement strand
GGGTCTCACAAGAGCAGAGTAGAGGGGGAGAATCACCTCCTTCAACCTGCTGCTAATGCTTCTTTTGATGCAGCCCAGGACACGGCTGGCTTTCTGGGCTGCAAGCGCACACTGCTGGCTCATGTTCAGCTTCTCATCCACCAATACCCCCAAGTCCTTCTCCTCAGGGCTGCTCTCTATCCACTCTCCACCCAGCCTGTATTTGTGCTTGGGATTTCCTTGACCCATGTGCAGGACCTTGCACTTGGCCTTGTTAAATTTCATGAGGTTTGCATTGGTCCACCTCTCAAGCCTGTCCAGGTCCCTCTGGATGGCATCCCTTCCCTCCAGCGTGTCCACCACACCACACAGCTTGGTGTCATTGGCAAACTTGCTGAGGGTGCACTTAATCCCACTGTCCATGTCTCTGACAAAGATGTTAAACAACACCAGTCCCAGTATTCTTTAACTTCTGCTAAAGAGTGTTTGGCATGCTCTGATTTATCCTGGTTCTCCGTACCTGTTTGCTTCAATAGCAATCCAGAACAACCACCACTCGGTGATTAATGAGTGATGCTTTTCTAAAGTAGCTGGCTGTCATTTTTCTGCTCCTTCTCTAAGTACTAGCAAAGTCTGATACCTTTCCTGTGTACAAAGAAACTGTAGGTAGCAGCTCCTCAGCAAGACACATGGTTTGTCTGGAGAACAATATTTTGTCATTTACAGGATACGGCAGTCTTTTTTGGTGTCTTTGGTTCATGGTGTAGTGATAAAGAGAATGCCCACATGTCACTCATGAAGTAAGAGTAAATAGGCTATGTGCTATCTTTAGGCTGTGGTTAGGATCATCATAAAAATCAATATTGTTTTACTTAAGATCATGAAGTTTCCTCCTAACCACTATCCAAGATCTTCTTAAGTAGGAAGAGCTGAGAATGCTTGGGTTTTCACCCACAGGGGAAATTTCCATAATTTATAGGTGAAGAGGTGGGAGAATCGATAGTGCCAAGCAAGGAAAAGATATTAAATTGGGTGGCATGGAGCCCAAAGGTCCCTGAGGACTGGGGTGGATCAATCCACCCAACAGGACAGGACTCTATTTTGATCCTTCATGTAGCTCTCTTTATTTCTTGCATACGTGCAATGCTGCTCCCTGTTTCAAAGTGGGAGGACTGTAAGGAAGATGGAGTCATTGAGAAAGTAAATGCCAAGTACTTTTTTTGCAAGGGGTAAGGTAAAATGTAGCCTGTTTATACACAAATGTCATAGTGAGAGGACTGGCCCTTTGAAAGCCTCTTAAAGGTATAATTGCAACTCATTATTGAGTTATGCTGCAACCAGCATTATCAAATACTAATGAGTATGGAGGATAGGTGGAGACTTAACACTTGCTCTGGTTTCTGCATTCGGGGGTGCCTCCCAGAAGTAATATTGTCTGAAAGCAGTGTGACTATTTCTGGCAAAAGTTAGTTTTGAAATATTTGCCATTTTCAGTAGTTTTCAGTTGACTCAGGCAGAGAAGTCTTAATTATGAAAGTGTGTAACGGTAGCAGGAAAGCTCCGTGGAGCAGTGAATAACACTCCAGCCTACACTGAAGATAAAGCAGGACATTTTCAAACAGAAGGGGAAAAGAGCAACACTGGGGAGTGCCCATGATGGCTGTAAGGCTGAAGTGTTACTTTTGTCAGCCTGGGGAGTAGATCGGGCTAGTCAGAGGCAAGACTGTGACTTGAGAGAGAATGAGAGTGTGTGAAATGGAGAATACCAAATAATTCTCACTGGTCTAACGCTGTGGGTCTAATGGGGATGTTGATCAGGGGCTGAACACTGAGACTTGCAGGCTCTAACATGTCCCAGTGTCCATCATTTCACTGCTACTTGTTGGCACTCCTTCGCAGGGGCAGCATGTCTGAACTGAGGTTATCGCAGTTATAGCTGCTCCAGCAGAGACAGGAGGCACATGAAGAATGGTGGAAAGCTGAGCTCTACTTGGAAATCTTTTGTCTAATAGGGAATGTAGTAGTAACCATATAAGAACAGCTCCTGTTGTCCTGCCTCTGACAGTGGTCAGTAATGAGCTAAAAGAGCAGGACAGACTTAGTGATGCTTTTTTAGTGTACTCTCCCAGTGTTCAGAAGTGTGTTGGATTCTGGAGCCAGAGGTGGTATCCTCAAGGTTAGCCCTCAATGGATGTCTCTTACGTGGTTTGTGCAATTGATTTTGGACCCTTTCAACCCTGACATCTGCAGTATGCTGTGTCAATGTGCTCCACAGCTGAATAGTAACTGATGCAAAGAACAGTCCTTTTTCTCTTTGTTTTAGAGTAGCCTTCTGATAGTTTAATTTAGTGTGCACTTACTTTTGCATTATTTCTCTCCACAGTAAAAAATGGTTTGTTTTCAGATGCGTAAATACCCTGATATGGGTTTGCTATGTGGCCTCCCAAATAGATTCTGGTATTTTAAAGTGTTTGTCAAACAACACTTCTAGAAAAGGTCAATGATGTCCATCTATTGTCTTGGTTGCCTGGTGGGATGTGGCAAGGATGACAGGACTTATCACCGCTGACACCTGCAGGTCCTCATGAGAGAAAAGTCAGTTATTAGGCTCTTCAGGTCTATCTTTAGAGCAGCTAGGCTGTCCACTTAGGTATTATTATGAGTAGCTGGGAGAGGGAGATGTGGACTTCTAAGAGGCTGTGGTATGACTCAGTTGTTGTATTATGCAGTTAGGATCATCAATAAAACCAGTATCTCTTAGAAATCTTGGATCAGAGTAGTTAGTGACAAACAGTTTATCTAAAATTTGCAACTGTGTCTCATCTGAGTATTTGTAAGAGTAAACAACTCAACTTAAGAACTTTCAAGATCAGACCCATAGTACTGGTGCTACTAGCAGACTATTTAATCTGTATATGAGACTTTCATTTCTAGAGAACTACACTGGAATAACTGCTTCAGTGATCTCTGCCTGCCTAATACTGTTGCTTTTTATGGCAGACAATGTAAGTCTTCCTGTTTGCTTTCACAACCAACAAGTCAGTCAAGTAACCTTTTAGGAAATACTGCAGGTCACTTCTGAAGCGTGCTTGACTGCATGGAAACCTTTATTGCTGGGTTGAATGATATTCTTAGATATTCATGGGAAATAAACAGCAATAATTCTGACAGGAGGTGTTGGCAGAATGAAGTGTGAACAGGAAGTGATTAAAGATAAAAGGCAATCTCAGGAGTTGCTTATAGTTCGTTGTGTGATTATAGGTGTGGCTGGAACAGGTCACAACACAATGTAGTACCTGCCGACAACAAAGCACATCAGAATTCAAAGTTCGCTCCTCTCCCAGGCTGGACCTACGTTATATAACCAGGCTGATCACATCAAATAAAATACTCAGTGCTTAACACACGCTTTTTAGCTTTCAACGTAGACAGAAATATATGCTGTGTCTTATAAGCGAAGCTGTAGTGACTTCTAGACTAAGCTTCCAAGATATTTAGCATTAAAATATTTACCTTCATTTTTATAATGAAAATGAAAGCTTTTTATAAGTATGTAGTGAATATGGCAAGAGTCTAGGCAAAAATAGCGTGTGATCATGTAATAGTGACTGCCTCATAATGACAAGGGAGGCAAATGATGGTTGCACCATCCACCTTCATTAGGGTGTTTCCCAACCACTGTGAGTTTTGTGGGTTGTTGTTTTTATTACTTTTAGTCCCATTGCCTGCCTTCCTTAAAGATTTAGTGTAAGTTTTAAATAATAGTGTACATATTCTCTAATACAGAAAGTCATGCATATTATCTATGTGATTATCAAAGTATCATTGGCTGGTATCAATTTTTTAAATCTATTTTAATTTGACATGGGTTCTTATTTATGAATAACAGAATATGTGTAACAAATGTGGGCCATGTGTTTTGTGAATGTTAACTTCTTCCATTTTTATGTATGCAAAACCTGTATCCGCAGGCTTTGGGAAAAGAGATAGACAAGATGAAATAATGAGTAATACTTAATATTTTAATGGAGCTCTCTGAAGCTACTCTTCCAGTTTACAGCCTGGAATTGATACCTCTCTATGCCAGTTATGTATCTCACCCTCCTTAGCCTCCACCACCCTGACTTGTCTTCAGAGGACTCTTCTAAGTTAATCCAGAAGAGAGATGCTTTCCTGTGGGGAGCAGGATGTGCAAGTCTTGCATGGGACATGTTCTTCCTGCAAACAGGTAACCTTTATCTGAGACCTGTCATTTACATTTTAAATGATGTGGTCAAGAGGTGAGTGGACTGCCAGGTGTAATTAGAAAATGCATACGTAGCAGGTGAGTTCACAGATCTGAATTTGAGCCTCCCTAAACCAGTGGTGGTGGTGGTGACAGGGAGAGATGGAGGGAGGACATCTTGGTGATCCATACCAAAACCCCTCCATGCTCAGGTCTGTCTCTGGTCGCTGCTCTTTCAGATGGACAGTGATTTCCACTCTCCCTTATTTATTCCTAACCTTTTCTTTCCCCTTTGTGATTCCTTTGTGCTAGTGTTTGTCTTTGTTGCCAGGTCTCATCTTGCTCAGCTTGCTTTTCAATTTTTTGCCTAGGTTTAATCTTCTTTGAAAGGCCAGTCTTGTGCTAAAAAAGGATGAACACTGTGTCAAGCAGTGCAGTTTTGGACATTCTGCAGCTCTGCAGTCTGGGAAGTTCACAGTGTGATTCTCCTCATTAGCTACAGCAACCAAATTTACCAGGAGCAGAATGTATTACTTATGCATGTCTTATGTAAGATACTCAGCAGAACAATTTAGACATAATCATTGAGGTAAGTGGGTGGTTCCAGGATGTACACACTGTTCTTAAAAAATATTAGCTCAACAAATCAGCAGTAGGTAAGCAAAAGGAGCAGACTAGTTAGCTAAGCAGGTTTTTCTGTTCTTGAGTCTCTATACAGCATTGCCTCGCCTGTGATGAAAAAAGACTGATCTCCCATCTTTCGAACTGCTGCAGCGAAATTTGCTTAGACACCAGAAATGTTGCTGCGTTCCCTCACCTGGAGAGGGAGTAATTGTTTGGGACACACATGATTTGCAGTTCAAATTCCAGCTCCTCCCTGGGTAGGTCTGTTTACTCTAAACTCTTGGCTGAGTTTGGGTCTAAGGGCACTCACACACAAGTGGCAAACAGGTTTGACTTGACTGAGGACTTCACAGTGGGGAGGTTGGAGGCAAATTGCAAAGCCTCAGCAAATGAAAGACATGAAAAATGAGGCAGCCTAGTTATGTTTAAAAAGTCTTAAGTATCCAGTCCTTTGTTTCCTTTACTTGCAGCATTAAGGGGAAACTGGCTTAAGAGGAAGAGAATAGCTAGACTGTTCCTGGTAGATGTGTACCTTCACCCAGGTTGCCTCATGCAGTGCTTCCCTGTGTTGTTTCACTCCTGCACTGCACAAGGCTAAGTGACTTTATTCTGAGAGCTGTCAACTCTGGAAAGAATTGGGACCATCCAAGCAATGACTAAACTATTTTTCAAAGTTTCTAGGATTAAATGTTAGTTCTCAGTTATGCCTCCTAATTGTTTTATTATAGGTATGCACATATGTTCTTTGAAAACACAGAACAGTAACCACATGAGTTTTTAGTTGCTCGTAAAGTTAAAATTTCCTTTGCTAGCACCTTTCAAAACAATTTTTCTGTGTTGTTTCTAGTCTTAGGGCAGAATAGTCCCTACAGATATAAACCAAACATCTGAATATATATTGCTTTAGAAGACATCTTTCACCAGCAGGCAGATGGAAATATTTCTGATGTGAAGGGAGGGGAAGGAGTCTGCAGAAAGAGGTGAGCTCTGACTCACACCTTCAGAGCTCATAAAGGCCATATTTGCACTGGCCCTGCCAAGTGTCTGCTATTGAAGGCTTTGCGCTGTTTCGGGGGCTCAGTGGAAGACGTGTCTGAGAAGGGCTCCCGTGTAGGCGTGAGATTATGGAAGCTGGTCAAAACACAGCTGTGAATCCTAACAGCATTCCACAAAACAGTGAACTGTTGGCTCCAAGTTTCATCTTGCACCTGCTCTGGCAGACAGAGCTCTGCACTGCAGCAGCACCTCCTGCTGCCACCCCTGACAGCACCTACACTGGTGTCCCTCAGATTAGGGATAGGGCCCAGACTTTTGCTAGGGAAGCTGTGGTTTGGGAACTTCTGCTCTTAGATGTGAAGCAAAATGGAGACAACTTGTTTGGCTAAAAGGACATGGCATGTGAAATAAAATGAGGTATGAGAGAGCAAGGGAGACGATGCTCGTGTTACTTGATGTGAATTATACGAAGCAACAAAGTCCATCAAAAATTCAGACAACTGAAGCTAGCTGAGTAGAAGTTATGTGGTGAAAAGCTACGTTGTCCAGTGTAAAATTTCAAATTTGTTTCAGGTATATTCAGGGCTCTGTACCAGCCTTCAGTGAATGTTCCTGAGTTTGAAACATGCTGCACAGAAACTCATGACACATGAATCAGTATCCAAGTTTCGGAAGCGATATGTAAATTTTCTTTCTGCAACAATTAGTATTCAGTGAAAAGAGCTGTTCTGGGTCCAGCACTGTTGCTATAGTATTAAAAAAAAAAAAAGTGTGGGGGAGAGCATGGATGGACAGTAGGACAGGACAGCCAACAGTCAAAGTGCTTTCTAGAGACACTGCCTTGAGGAAAGAGAGTGATCATAGACTAAGGGCTTGGAGTGGGAAAGTAAAGGCACATCCTGAGGCATGGTGTTATAGGGTAGATTGAGCCAAAACGAAAAGGGGAGGATCCTGCCCCCACATCAGTGTTCATTCCCAGCTGTTGTGGTACTGACAGCTCCTTTTTTCTTTACTGGTTTGTTTGTTGGTTGGTTTTTCAGCAGCTGGCTCTGTGAAAGGACAAGTGAATGCCAGAGATGGTGGCCTTGGAAGGGGGCTGGGCCATGTGGCTGGGCCAGGGGATGGAGGGAAGCACTCGCTTCCTGCAGCACTGACCTGTTATGTTGGTGCTGACCCAAGCTAGAAACCACTGAAAGGTGTGACAGCAGCTGGGGGTTCATCTCTCCCACATCTGACTTCAGAAATTGACCTAGAAAAAGAGCACTGCAAGCTGGTATTGCAGGCAATTCAGAGGTCCCTCCAGGCTCTTCCTATGTACCTCTTGCTCTCTGCTGTGTGTGTGCTGTCCTGTGGTGTCCTCATGCTCATTTGTGAGGCATCTACTGAAATTTAGTCACATTGACAATGCTTTTATTTTAACCGCAGGAAACCTGGGCTGATGTTTTTTGATTTGGAAACTAATGGCAGAACCAATGTCTAAGATGTGTGCAATTTTCTCTGGGGAAAAAGGAGGAAACGATCATTTATAGCTTATGTGAGTCACTGCTGATATTCAAAACCATATGCTGTAAATGTTTTTATTAAAGAAAAATTTGTGTTTATTCCATGGGGACACTGCAGGCCATCTAGCAGTAAATCCAGTATTTCCGATCAGGAGACGGAGGCTCTTCTCCCTGAGAAGCCTTTCTTTTTTCTCGCGCAGTGCGTATAAAAGACATACAAAGCCAGCTGGTCAGATGGATTAGAAAGCACTGCCCCACGTCAATGGGCACCCTTGTTTGTGTTGTTGAGAAGAGATTCTTAGTTAAGAAAGAAAGAAATGCCTCCCCTGTAATCGCCACTAACGAAGAGACCCTAGTGAAGTTTTTGTTTTTTAAAAGGCTTTGGCAAAAGACGTTTTGGACTCTCCGATTAGTTTATGTTCCCTCCCCCTCCCCACTTGATTCTTAAGGATTTGCCTGAGTCATGGATTTTTACTGGGCTTGTTAACTCTGTTGTTATTTTTTTTCAGCCAGGAGGATAAAGAAATCTTTTAGCAAGAACCACTCACTGGGGATTAGTTGTGAATGGACTGAACAATGGGGTGACTCCCCGGAGGGGGTGACCCCTGACTCCTGGGTCAGGTGGTGGCTCATCTTTAGCCTCCTAGCTGAGGCAAGCTGAAGGCTCCCAACAAGTGTTTCTCCATCCTCGCCGATCTCCCTCCATGCAGTGACAGGCAAGTGCAGAAGATGGGTTCTGTGTTATCACAGCTGCTATTCTGCAAAACTGGAGAAAATGATGAAGTAGATAGAATATCAAAGGGTATGGTAACTGTTATTGAAAGGAAACCGTAACCTCTTTTACCACCTAAAGGGACCTGTCTGCTTTCCTCCTCCATAATTTTCAGAGATACCTTTCCAGCAGGGGCTTTCCCAGCACAGCAGCAGTGCTTCAATTCATTGCAGAGTTAAAAGGTGGCAAGAGTGGCTTTTGGAAAAGTTTCTGTTATAGATGGTAACTCTACCCGGTCCTGATGGTATCACTGATGATCTGGTGGTGGCAGAGGGAGGTTTCAAGGGAGCCGCTTGCACAAGATTTAGCTGCTATATGAATTGAACCCATTTACTTTGGCTGGGAAATTACAAGCAATGTATTTGGGATGCAAAACATAGTAGGAAGAGAAGACAAAAATTAAATGGAAACCTTACATATAACGGAGGTCAGACTGTGTGTGTAAGGCTAATATGTAGGTGAGTATCACTGAACAAATGAGTTATGCAGATTAGCTCTGCTTTTGAGAAAACTGGTTAGATACTATGCTATCCAGTGTTTTACACATTCTTGGAAATCCTGGCTGTTTTACTAAGCAGTCAACTGCATCTTTTATCGGGTTATCAAGGGCTTGGATCAATTCATGATGAATAAGCATCCAACCTACTCTATTGAAAGGTCTTTTAGTCATTGTAGTGTACCATAGGTTTTCAAGAAACAGTTGTGGAGAAGGAACCTTTCCCCCCTTGCTATTGCTAGAGGAAAAGTAACAAATCACTTTCATTGTTGGAAGGTAGTGTCAGCTCACACAGAGACAGGTTTAGTGATGTGTTATTTTTTATGTGAATAAGCTGTATGGAATTAGATGAACCTCCAGTGTATTAAAGCATTGCACCTTAAAATGAGATTTCCCAACAAGTCAAAAGAATTAAGCTCTGGTGCAACTTAGATGCCCTGGCATAAGACGAATGGGGAAACAGGGGAAACAGTTATATTAAATATACTGTACATATATAAGTATATAAGCATACATATTTATGCGCAAATACAAACTTGTGTTAGCTTTTTGCTTCTCAGCTGTTAATTAGTAGTTGATTTATTGTAAACATGCATGGCAGAAGAATGCTCTTAGAGGCTCTACATAAGAAAAAGGCTGTAGCAGCTGTAGAGGTATTTAGGGAGGGCCTCTGTGCATGAGGAGGCAGGCAAACAGGAAGAAGTTGTGTAAAAAAGCTGGTGAGGAATAGGAGAAATCAAGGAGCGGCAGGTGATCTGCAATAAGCATAGAAAAAGAAAGGTCTTTAGGATTAAGAATATGGCAAACTTTGTGCCTTTCCAGTATCTGCTTTGTCACTCACTCTGCACAGATCTGTTTTTTTTCCAATTGTGTTGCAGCTGATGAAATGCCAAATCAGTACAAGCAGTCTTAAAACAGCCATTGGGAAACACAGAAAGCTGCAGTCTGAGTTTCTCCAGCAATGGCAGCTGTTGTGAGTGCAAACTTACCCTATGGAAAGCCAGGGCAAAAAGTGTTAGATTAGGTTCAAAGTCTCTCTGTTGACTGTCGGGGACCTTACTGGACTGGAGTAAGGGTTTGTGGCAGATTGCTGGGAGCTGGAGGAGGAGAGCTGCAGCTGGTGGTTTCACGCCTTCTTCAGTCAGGGTCAGACTGCTGAAGGTAAAGTGATGTGTTACAGCTGATCATGTCCCTCTTCATACTTGGGACATCTGGTACCTGGTCCTCTTCCCTGCTCCTGGCTGTCTATTTCCCCTGGCTGGCAGCAAGTCTAGCGCTTGTCAGGCCCTGAATGAGACAGATTCAACTCACTGGCCTGGAAGAAAACTAACATGACAAAAAAGTGAATTGTTTGCTCCTGGGTTAATGAACTGAATCAGTTCAGTGAAGGCTCTGATGAACATTAGTTTGATGCAAGAGAAAGGGTGCGTTAGCATGACTGGGATGGAGAGAAGAAAGGGTAGGGGTGGAGTGCAGGACGTGCTACTTCTGGCAATGATGAGCTGTGAGAGTGACTCAATTCTGACATGTAACTTCCCCGGGAGGGTCTTAATATGGGACTGTGAAACAGGAACTGCTTTTAGCAGAAGCTGCACCATCGCCTGTGCTAAAACAAGAGATTACAGTGCACACGCAGGACTCTCTAACTAATTCAGAGAGAGAAAAACACACGTGATAGATGTTGGCTACGCTGTTGAATGCACTGCTGCAAGTCACTCCAGCACCGTAAAGGTGAAGGTTGTATCAGAATTTACGGGGTTGGGGGACAGGTAAGTAATCAAGATGAAGGGAGATTTATTCCCACTCTCCCAATAACCATCATGAAAGCACCATCTTCCCAAAGAAGAAACATGGTGTCTACAGAATATGATGAAAAAGTGTTGATCATAGATTAATTTCCTTAGATTGGACTTGCATGATGCTCCAGGGTTCTAATTTATTTTCATTCCAAAAAGCATTTATCATGGCTTTATTAAGGCTCATGTGACAGGCATTTTGAAAGCTCTGTTTCACATCAGCTTTAGCCAAGTTCCTTTCAGTCGTGTCTGCTGGAGGTCAGGGCTGAGACCTTTGCCTCACAAGGTGACCCAAGAGTTTGGGCAGAGAATTATGTTCTTAATTTACTGAAAGTATGAAGGAGAAAGTTTGCATTTCATAGAGTGTTCACAGCTTCAGTGAGTTTGAACAATCAGGTCTCTAATGAATATTAGTGTTAAGAATTATGAATAGAGGAAAGCTTTTCCTTTCCTTTAGAAAAGGAAGGTTAGAGGTTTTATCTTTAACTTTCTGCCCTTTTGTTTTGTTTTTTTCTTTTGTCATTTCATCCCCACTTTTCATGCATTCTTTCTTTTTGCCCTCTGTTACTCGAAACATATAGATAAAGTTAGCAGAGGATGAACCTATTGCTTTATTTGGAAGGTTTTCTTTGCTCACAATATAAAGCCAGACCATTTTCTGAGTAGTAAAATTCTGTAGATAGAGAATTGTGGAAGTTCAGATGCATG
>NW_010107281.1:0-22792 GCF_000699245.1 Pterocles gutturalis | reverse complement strand
TGGTGGTGGTCCTGACACCAAGACAAGTTCTGACACCCAGATTGCCATCTCAAATAAGAAACACAAAAATCATTTTAACCTTCTAGGACTTTGAGAATATTAGTTCACTATACAATGGTCAATAAGGAAACTTCAGCATTCACATGCACTAAAACTTACCTGCACCTTGGAAACTGCCCATATTGATAGTCCACGCATCTACTATGACAGGAACATGATGTCTGAAATGCTTAATCCAAACACCCCATCTACACAATTTTTACCTCTATCATCCATGCCCCCTCAGTTCATCCTTTCCAGATTTCTACATATGCCTGGGCTCACCAGTTGCGCCAGAAACAAGTGCAGAGTTACTTTCATCACGTTTTAGCTCCATTTATGTGGAGGTGTGATAAATCTCATGACTAAGCCTGTCTCACGATCCTCTGAATTTTTTCAAAGCCGAATGCATTCAGAAAAACTGGACAAATAACAGAACATCTTGGGGAGAAATGGAAGGAAAGAAAAAGTACTCTTCACTGTTTAGTCAGTCAATACCTTATAGAAGTCACTATTTCAAAATCATCATCTCAGAATAGTGATAGTAAATAATCACAATAATGACAGCAATTGTTGAAACATAATGATGATAACTCTATTGACTTAAATCTCTCTCCCCTTCTGTACCTACACATGTAGAAAGACAGTTTAAAGGGTTTCCTAGCAGTGTAATTAAAAAAAAAAAAACCTAAATAACTTTTATAATGAAACATACATTATAGCAGCTCAACAGGTATTCTTATGTATTCTTTCAATTTGAAAGTCAAAGGCCAGACCTCCACATTTTCAGCTGAGGTCTTGCTTTCAAGTCACATCAAATGCTAAACCAGTAAAGAGACTCCAAGTATTCAAAGAGAAAACATAACTTTGGGAGGGGCAAGGTAGTAAAAATTATAGATTATGTCTACAACTTAACATATGACAACTATATGGATTGGGATTTTTTTTACTAATATAACTAATAATTTCAGTGACTAATTATCCCATCGGAAGCCTTGATCATTTTAAATACAGGAGATGTTGTAATTAACATCAAACCAGATTTCTCTGAAAGCTTCCGAGGAGCAGTTGGTTGGGTAGTGGTTTAATATTGGCTTGTGAGACATGGAAACCTAAAAAATTCAGATGTGGGCTGCTCAGTCACATACATGAAACCCCAGTTAAGTCCACACACAGCAGCTAGAGAATTATGGGCATCTTTTTCAAAAATACTATACCAGAATCAGCCTTTGAACAAGAGCATGTTCAGAAAAATCTATAAAATACCCTAAAAACATCTCAGCTTTGCATTCACCTGTTTTTCAAGTCTCTTACAAAATGGGACCAGAATGGCTCAGCCATTTTTGGTTGAGTTTCCCCTGTCTACCCCAAAGAGTTACGAAAAATAAACTTTAATGCTTTCATTTGAAAATGTAGGAAGGTATAGAGACTCCACCTGCTAATTCTTTTACATTGCTAGTTCATCATTGTGCAACAAGTAATATGAGTGCTTTAGTAAATGGGTATTGGCATCTTCATAAGGAAACTATTTGTTTCAGCCAGTAAGGTAATACCTGGTCTCGGTTAAGTCTGTGGTCATCTTGCTATTGCCTCCAAGTTCTCTGCATAACAACGATCAAAGCAATCTATATTCCAGTTGTCCCATATAGCAGAGTGTTTAAGACATTATTACTGTTTCATCAACAATAAATATGAACTACTAAAAGCTGCTGAATATTCAGTACTACGTGAAAGACTAGCATTTGTTCCTGTTAAGAAATGTGCTGATGATTTTAAAAGATAGAGCAATGCTCAACTCTTTTCATACAGCATTGCGTACTCAACTCTAGACTTTGCAAAACAAAAGACTTATCACAAACATTCCTAAACCTTCTGACATCTTCAGAAATTCAGACAAAAGACATTCTTCTCAGTTGCTCCTCCTTGTAAATCTCAGACACTAGATTTCAGTGCAGACAAATGCCAAAGAAAAAAAAATCAATCAAACAATTAAAACAACCTACTAAATTTCACTATATAACAAAGGAGGAACCGTATGTGTTACATAATTTACAAAAACGGCAAGACATTATCATAAATCCTGCTGACAAAGGAGCTGTAGTTCTTTGGTACTGGGATCATTACACTAAAGAGGCAGCAAAACAAATGGCAGAAATTTCTTACTTTAAAATGCCCCATTTTTTTCATCCAGGAGTTATTTCTATATCATGAAATTCCATATAAAGTACATGCAAATTATTATTAAATGAAATTAGGGAAAATGCCAAAATCCACAAGTCAAACACTCAGATACCCTACAATGGCAGGGTACTCCTGACTTCCTGATCAAGTATCTGTGTCTTACGATTACTCTCGGCATTGAGCCCATGTTGAATCCCCGTCTCCATAAATAACTGCCTTCTTTGCATGCACAACAGACCCAATCACTTCCAACAGTACAAAGTACCTTATCTTCACTGTGGACATTTGGTAGCATAATATTATCATCTTGATACAGTTAAGCCCCTTACAGTTCAAAATACCCCATAAAGTCTACAAATCATTACTGCCATCAAAAATGGACTAAATTAATTAATATTTCAGAAAATCATTAAAAATTAAGAATAATCATTTTTACAACTTCCTAAGTTTAGTAGAATATGTTCTTCTGCCAAATTGTTTTACATTTAAGAAGCAGATTGTTATTCCCAGGAAAATAGTTAGCGTTAGAACTGAAATGCAATTTTTTATGTCTTCTTTCAGTAAAATGGATTGCATGTATCTTTCTTACAAATTCTTGTCATAGGAACTAATCCTACCAGTACCAAGATATACTATCTCGTATTTTCAGCAGTATGCATTATATCTAAAATTTTTAAAATCTATTATCTATTAAACAATAGAAGTAAATTTTCATAATTTATTTAAATGTTCTGGGGTAATTCCTGGAAAATGCTATCTAAACACTGTGACACAGCTTAATTCTGCAATTAATGAACTTCTGTGATTTGACCATAAAGAAAATGCATTTTTTTAACCCATTTTCCAGCACTAAAACTTTAAATTCTTAGCTCTGAGAAAGCCAGCTCTAGACCAAACACTTCTGACAGAAGTGATCATTCTTCAGCCCAGTAAAGTGATAGTGAAAATAAAAATAACAGGCTAAAAGCCAATCTTACAGTCTGATATTCTGCATCCTTCCTTCATGAAACCTCCTATTCAGCACCACGAATACAATTCCAAATGCTGCCTTCTTCTCTAAAAGTCCCTTTTGGTTATTTTGCAGCGTCACAAAAAAGACTTGTCCATAAGGCAGCTCTCTTCTGCCCATTATTAACTACCTCCATCTTAAATCCTTCTCCAGATGTGAATGCCCTCTCCCTAACTACAATTCCCCATTTAGTTCCCATCAGCAGACCCAAAAGCAGCCTCTGGAGACCTGGCTGTCAATCCTGATAGGTTTCTAAAGAAAGGTAGACTGAACAGGCTAAAGGCCAGGCATATAACACGTGTCCCGGGTATGTATGTGCTGAGCACCCAAGCCTCCAGCTTCCCATACTCGTAACTGAAAAACAAACACAGCAGAGAGAAAAGCTGAATACACTGCCTGCTAATTACTAGAGGACACTGAGGAATGTTGAGCTCATTTCCAGGCAGAAACTGAACTCATAATCTGAAAATCAAATATGGAAGAAGCATTGCCTGTGGCCATTGTGTGGTATCCAGGGTACACCATCAGGGTCGCGGGTTTCTGCTCTGCTTTCACTGCCTATTATGTACCCAGACAACACTTCATTGAAGATTAAGGTTGCAGGAGCAAGCACTTACAGAAGTAGCCACAGATGAGACTCTTAGGAATGGATAAAAAAATAAGGAAGGATTCAAGGACATTAATCCCACTTTATCCAACAACCCTGTGAAATTAATATTATCTGTATTGTAGATAGTGCTAGTAGAAGAACAAAATATTGGTATGTCAGTTAAAGAAAAAAGTACATGGAAAGACAATATGGACAAAAATAGTCTTAGGATAATTTCCAGTGCTCTGTCTGCAACATCAATAAAACCATCAATCACATTTTTAGACTGAAAAGATACCAACTTCTAGAAATTGTTGAAGATCTGAAGTATTGCTACATACTTAGCTTGACAAAAGTCTTCAGATGATGAAAACACACCCTTCGGATATAGAGAAGCTTGGTTTACCCATATAATTTTGCCCACCTACATAACTTTCAGTTTTTATTCTGAATGGCTGTTGTATTTTCTTCTTTCCACAAAAAGGGGTACTACAGGGAGTGGGAAAAAAAAAAGGCTTTAGAATTCTTAAAAATCAAACCCAAAGTAACTATCTGTAGCAATAACCCAGCTTGCTCATCTTTTGCCAGACAGCAGGCAAACACATAAAGAAAAAAAAAGACATATCTTTTTTTTTCCTCTTCTCTCTCCTTTAGAAGTACTAACAACTTTTCTCTTCTTGCTTAGCCACTAAAGGAGGAAAGTGATAATCCCTTTGAAATTCAGCACTTAACACCTATATGGTAGGTGATAATTGCTGCATTCCAAGAGGATTAGCACAGTGGAACCCACTTTACAGTGAAGTCAGACCATTCTGAACACAGTGAAGTTTTGCTAAAACCATGCCTACCCAGGGAAATTTGAGTTTCCCCACTAGTTCTGTGTAGACAAAGGTCCTGTAGCTTCAGACGTATTTCCATCACATCTGAAAAAAAGCTGCTGAAGAAATCAACTGGTGTTTAAAACAGGTTTTCTGTTCTAAAATAGAGTAAGAGTACTCCTAAAGAGGTACAAACTAGTATAATTCTTATCATAGCCTAGCTTTTCTTGCAGACAGCAGAATATCTCAAAAATCATTAAAATTTGGAAGGATTATTGTGAACTAGGTGCTCCCAATAAAATGTCAGTAATTTTATACTGTATCAGAACCCAGAGGTTTAAGCGATGCTATCAGATCCTGCATAGCTATAGGAGACACTATCAGATCCTGCATAGCTATAGGAGACACTTTCTATACCAATGTATATGCCATTACCAGGGAAAAAAAAAAGTTACAAAGAAGGCAAGAGGTATGACTGATGAAAGACCGCTGAAAAAAAGCAGGGCTTTTGCTCCATCTTAATTCACCAGCAGAGACTTAGGCTTGACCTAAGTTCCAGGGTTCTTCCACTGTGCAGTACTTCCCACAGAGCAGAAGACGCTCTGTAACAAGTGGGCTTCCTCTCCCTGAACAAGGTGAGATACTCAGGGCAGGAAACATGGTGCACACCCACTTTTGACACCCGAACATGGCTTTCACTGCATTCATACGTTTTTCCTTCAAAGATTGTACTTCTCTGTTCATTAGCGCTGACACCCCTCCTGTCTCCTTCTTTTAAATCTCATGTTAAAACCGCTGTGTAATCCACCGTTCATTTCCCAGGCTAGGCTCAGGACACTGCAGTCAGGATGCAGGACAATTTCATGGCACAGAGGACAACGATAACTAAAATTGAAGGCATGGTTCCCCCGCCTCCCGCCACCATCATTCATTTCTGTCTCTGTTGCCCATTCACTTGCAACAGCACAACTGCTGACGAAAACACATGGCAGAATGTTTTCCCAAAACAGATGAGTGTTAATAAAAAATACTACTAAAAAAAGGGGGCTAAGTGGGCAGCATTTTTAACCTAGACCTGATTCTGCGTAGAAAATGGTCACACACGGTTGTAGAGGCATAGCTGTACAGGAATGCGAGCACGGTGCCTGGAGGAAACAGAAGAGAGGCAAAATTATCTAAACCAGCTCTGCTATCAAAAAAGGCTGTAAATCACAGCCTTGCTTCTACAGAAAGAATATAAACATCAGAGATCAATCTGATTAAGGAACCATTTATCTGATTCCTTTACCTATCATATTTAGGTGATGCATTTATTAACACATCACCTACTAATACATGGATTTATTTCATACTTCCTTTTCATTAACTTTCAAGTTGCTGTTATTTCCTCTCTGTTCATGTATGAACGCTCCAGCTATTGATCTCTGCAGAAGAACAACCCCCTTCAGTATCTCTAGCCAAATGCTGTTTATTTTAAAGGAGAAAAAAATATCAGGAAAGGATTAATATGTTAAACTAGCTTATGTTTAAACCTGTTTATGTATAAATACATAAATACATTTACTTTTTACTCTTAGATTTGTAAAGTACGCCTCAAGTTTCCCTGTTTAACTGCCACACAGCCATTGCTAACGAAGGGAGCCTAAATTAGGAAAAACTGGCAGCTGTAAATGTCAAGATTATGTCCTCCTTATTACTGACAGTCCTTTCCACAAAGCCCTCAGATCCTCTGATCATCATACATGGCAAGTGAGCACTTAGGAATGATGTCAAAGAAACTACTTCTACATTTAAGCAACTTCTAAAATCAGGCAACTCTTAAAGTGAAGATAACTCCCAACAGCCAAGTAGATTAAAAATGGTGACTGAAGACAGAATTTTCTCCCAGGCAAATTGCCAATATTTTTTTGAAAGGTAAAGTCGAGCTTTTAATTAGCATGAACAGTCCTCCCTATGAGCATTGGCACTGCCTGGATCATCTTAAAAAGGAATAAAAATGGCATCCCACGACTGTGCTGGGGAGCTTAGATTTCCAGCAAGCACAACAGAGAAATACAAACCATTGCGTATAAGCAGAGTCAAGGAAATTGAACATTGGTATAACCAATGGTGAAGAAATTTTTAAAAAGCAAACAATGCCAGTCAAGTGAATATGAAGCTAAGTAGGGGTAAAGAAAACACATTAAGACTGTCAATTTTTCCACTTTTGTTATTGGTAGTTTTTATGTTATTCATTCTTCTAGTTCTGTAAATTAAAATCTCTACCAAGAAAGCTAAATCAAGGATGATTAATATCTTCTGATTTAATTGCCCTTCCTCCCACAGTTCAAAATGAAGTGAAAGTTATCCTTAGCCTGGCCTGTCATGGTGGGCAATGGTCCAAATCAATAAAACTGGGTCAAGCATCTTTTAAAGCCAGTACTATATGCTTTAGCAAGCATAATTATCTGTTTGTTTCTAATACAATACTGCTTCACACTCAAGATTTTGAATAATACTTTATTCTAAGAGTGGAAAATGAATATGCTAATAATGAAAATAATATATATCCACTTCTCTAAAATGATGCTTATAACATGGTTCTCTTTTTTTTTTTTTTTTTTTCTTCCAATTTGTACATCCGCTGCACCATTTTATAATTATTAGAAGATACTCCAGGGCATGTGTGATGCTGGTGTACAGCAACTTCTCTGGTGGATGAAATCATTCAGCCTGTGGACTTGTGAATCACAAAGCACCCATAGTTTAGCAAATCAAAGTACGACACATGTCATGTCGTATCTTATTGCTTCAACGCAACCCTTGCACTCCTACCGTATCACCAGTAGCAAAACACTGAAGTACAGATGGGCCAAGTGCCGCTGACATCACACCCCCTGGAATGCATCCCTGCATCCCTGCTCCCACCCCTGGTCTATTAAAAGCACGAGGCATTTCTCTCTTGAGCTCAGGGCCGCTCAGGATGAGTATTTACATTTGGTCCCAAAGCATTCACAAAGGTGTCTGAATTTTGGTTTGGAGGGGCTGCGTGGATTCAGTAATTCCCGGCAGTCTTTTGTAGGTGTTTAAGACTATCTCGAGCTAGCTGAGCGACTCATTTGCATGGTGAGAGTGCCAATGAGCTCCTACATCAAACATTCCTGGGAGGTGCCTGCCCAATAGCAGTGGGTACAACCAGGGCTCTAATCAGTGTTGAAATCATTGATAGCGCTGTCTATCCGCACTATGACAGACAAAAGCTGAAATGTATTAAACATAGCAATCCATCATCCCGCAGATGGGAAGCAGGAGCCAACAGAGTTCAGAGGGAGCGACTCCCGCTGCTAACAATGGCTGAAGTACTGACAGTTCTCTACTCCTTGCTCTTTGCCAGGCTCTTCTGCCAGCTTCCCAAGAGTCATAAACGAACAAACAGCCCACTGAAGAAGAAGGATTTAAACACTGTAGACTTGCTGATAGCTATTATTCCAACTCAGAATGCCCATAAACAAGCTTAATGAGACACTGGTTCTCCTCTTAAAAAAAAAAAAAAAAAAGTTATTACATTAAGGAATTAGTAACTCAAATAAATAAGAACCAAAAAAACCCACCAAACTTAAAAATGTTCAGTGTGTAAATTTCATCTGAATATATGAGAAGCTTACGAGCTAAATATCTAGCACCAGCAGCTGGAAACAAGCTACAAACAACAGTGCTCCACATTAAGGAGTAATTTATGTGGAATACATCATTATTTTAACATGAAGGATACAAAGCTTTAAAGAGGAGAGGAACGACTAGCAGACTTTTAAAGAACAATAAGTCTGGAGCAAAGTAATGCTATTTATGAAAGTTGATTTTTCTTTCCTGACTTATTTCTTGTAGGACACACGAGTCACACATTATAGCCAAAGGAAAAACTGCAACAGCTAACACCACATTAGTAAAGTATAAAAGGGAAAGACACTTTTCTTAGCATTTCAGCCTTGTCATTTCCAATTTTCTGCTCTTTGGACATGCTTGTATTCAAATTCTGGAACATCTATTCAGCATATCAATCCTAATTAGACAATCTGGGTCTGGAAAGGATGAGAGCTGGGTCATTTGCATAATTTAATCATAAATACTCAGTGATACATATTTCCAAATGCATTTGTACAATTATCTTTTCATCCTTGGGGCAATGGTATTAATATGATTAGGCAATATTTCTGGAAAAAACAGACAAGTATGCACTCTTTTTAACTGCAGCTTAGGGCGATATGAAAAATTAATTAATTTCTGAAGAAAATCAATTTCTGTACGTGACCACATTAGACATTGCTAAACCAAGACACAGAGTCCTTTCTCAATCAGAACATTTTATCATTCTTTTCCAAATTCTGATTGTTATATGAACATTTCAATAATAAAATTGTTAGATTATTTAAATTATGTTAATACATAGGCATGGAAAAGTGACTATTATTTTTCATGTTACCCTGACAGACATCATGTTTTAAAAAATGTATTGTTTGACCAGTCAATAGGAAACCTTAGCATTTGGTCTGAACTCATCTTATGTGATCTTTTATTAATGCACATTATACCGACTGAATTCAAGGACAGCAGGAAATAATTCAACTCTGAAAACCACAGCTGAAAAAAAAATAGAACCACACTAACCTAAAGTATTTTAAAATTAATATAAGGTTGCTTCCTTGTTTGTTTTGCTACGAAGAATTAGATAAGGTGTTCCTTCAACAGAAGCATACTCATTACAAAAATGTTGTGACATATGTGGGATACAGCCAAGCACCCAGGTGGCTAATCTCATTTTAGAAGAAAGATACTGCTTTGTATGTTAATTGGTGAAAAAAACAAAAAACAAAAAACACTTATGTTTTTATACGTACCATCTTTATTTCTTCTCAATCAACAGAAAAAGTAGAAATTACTGCATGCAAATGTTCAATATTCATTTAATTTGCATGAAGGTGCTTGAACAATTTTTTTATTCTAACAAGCTCATTTTTCATGCGTTTTGTCTTTCATCCTAATCTAGCATCTGTCATTCCTTTTTGAAGTTATTATCGGCCCAATTCCCTCTTGGACATGGTTGCTGGGTGACCGGTATCTTAGCACCCACTTTGACAGGAACAGATGTGAATCTGATCAAGAGATTTCCCATGAGTACCTGAAATCACAAACAACTTTCGGGAAAAACAAACAGCCTCGCTGTCACCGTCCCTCTTTCGCCCTCCTTCCCATCCCTTCCCCCATCCCCAAAAAAACGAGTACGAGGAAGTTGAGGAAGAGTTATCCAGCATAATTAAAATGCATTATTATTTGGCAGGTGAGCTCCCCAAATGTCTTTCGAGCCATTTCTGCCTTCAAACAGCGACTCTCGGCTTTAAGTTTTAATAACCACCCTTTGAATACTTCCAAAGACGACTGTTCGTTTCTAAGGTCACCATCTCCTAAACGTTCCTGCATTGAACTTGTTTTCATCACTTGAATGCTCTCATTTAAATCAATGGGATTACTCGTGTAAACAAATTTCACATGCATACAAGCACCCACCAGTTGTTTTATAAACACCTAACTCACATCTTGATTACAAATAATGTTCTTTGATCCTTCCCACACTTGGTTGCCAGTATCTGTGAAACTCCAGTTTGGGAAAATTTTGCTAGCTATGCCATGTGAGTACCAGTACTGACAATATTTAAGGACCTGCATGATTTTACCCCTATAAATTGTCTGAGATGCTATAGGCAACAGGACTCTCTACACAAACCACAGTTTCCTTTCTGCTTGCAGGATTAAGACTTTTACATGCAACCCAATACCACAGTGACTATATTCATTGCTGCACACATGATACGGAAAAATGAGAACAAACCTGGGAATTACAGCCATCTGGCTGTGAAGTAAACTTAGAACCATACAAAGCATAGGTGAGAATTTCCAAATAGGAGTGAATTTATTTAAAAAAAAAAAAAAGTATCTAACAAACTATTTCATTGTAGTCTCTCTCCTTGCTGAGGCTATGCTGAGGCATAATCAACGCCTGGAATTTGCATGCTAGTGTCTAGTGGAGGATTAATCAGCAAAACTCATTCTTATGTTCTAACAGTAACTTCATTTATCTCCATATGGATACCAGCCCCAGAAAAGAGGTGATTAAAGGAGATGGAGGTAATCCATTCTTTCAAGTACACAATAAAAACACAAATACTGTCTTCCCATCTAGCATCTCTGCCACAAGAATCTCATCCCACATCAAACTCCAAAGTAAAGCTTATTTCTTCTTACTTGCTTTCCCAGGAACTAGTCTAAACACAGTCTTGCTCAGCAAAGAGAAAGGAAACATCTGTGATCCAAAGACTGAAAATTTCATCATATGTATGTAAACTTATAAGGTTGCATGTAATAGTAACACCAGGTAAATTTGCTTTAACATGCTGTCAAACAGCCTTTCACTTTCCTCTCTTAACTATGCTACTCTTCATGTTTCCAGCCCCATAGCCTCAGGGCTCTTGTCCCTGCTGCTACTGCTAGCTAAGGTTAGCAACTGATGCTTCCAGCCAAGAATCCTCTGTATTTGAAGTTTTCACGACGCATAATAAAATGGAGCTTCCATGACAATTGCAAATCTTCATCTTCATTTTCCTCAAAAATCAAGAGAGCTGTGTGAGGGGAAGAAAATAAACAGGAGAGGAAATGAAGAGTTTGGATTTCAGAACCCAAAGATTCCCTCATTCTGAGTTGTTGTTTTATGATTAAACAGATAACAAAGGAATTTTTCCTTTCTAGTTTAGATGCAAAGAAAATTTAAGACAAACATTTCAATCACAATGAAGCATTCATTGCCACTACAGTTGATCTTAAAGATTTCCCTTATTTACCACCAAAATCAGAAAGCAGGCAAAATGTTATATTGATAAGTCAAAAGCCACAGACTAGTCTGATCTAAACTTATTCTGGATACAGCAAAATTAATGCATCTTCTACCCAACTTATGAACAACAGAACTACAAAGGAAAAGCCAAGCACATAAGTGCTTAAGAAAAATGTTTAAGACCTCAAATGCAACTGGACCTCTACCTTCCATTAAAAATAATTTGGGAACAAAACTATTCTCTGTATCTTGGAAAAAATGCCCCCCTCTACCGACTCAGGATATCAGCATCACACAGTAGTCAAACCTGTTGGTGGCATCAACAAAAACTGAATTGCTGAAAGTATAAGGCTGACTTAAGAAGAAGACAAAAAAAAGAGCTTAGGGATCAATATGACCACTTTGAGGTGAATCAGAAAGAGACGTTACGTACACATTTATAATAAATACATAATGGTGATACATAATCACCATTTAGAAGACTTGCCCTTCACTCTGACAGTCAAAAGAAGCGCAGTCCATGAATAACGGCCCTATGATGATGCCTCACAAAACAGTTTGCATATCCAGACCAGCAAAGTAATGAATGGTTTGGGAAAAATTCACCAGTGTGAAAAAGCAAAAAACCAGAGGAAATAACTGCCTTCTTACTTGTTATTCCCGTCTCTCCCCTTCCAATCCATTTTGCCCAAACCAAAAAAGTGACTACAAACTCGGGACTAGATGACAGTGGGAGCTGTAACTCCACACAAAAGCCTCCTCTACCACATCTACATTGAAGAGTAGAAAGTCTAGAGCTAGGGATCATCAGCTAAGCTGTAGTCTATCTAAAGTGTTAAGATGGTGTATAAAGAGAAAAGCAATCTATACTAGAGGAGTAGTATCCACATCTGTCATTCATTCACTAGAAACAGGTAGACTTATGCAGGCACTTAATGCCAATTTCAGCAATGAAAACGTCTTTCAAGGATGGGAAAGATTGCCTGAGAAAAGGAAATGGTTTCCACAAAAAGGAGGAAGCAGAGCCTGGAAGGTTTGCAGAGCCTCTGTGGGATAGTAATTGCTGAGGCAAACTTAAACTGAACAGAGCACTCACTTAGTTTGTTAAATAAAACAAAATGCTAGCTAATTCTAATTTTGATGTAACCCTATGAGCATATAGTTCCAAGTATTCAAATGTACTGGAACTCTTCCCTGTCCCTGGAGCCCACTGTTTCAACTCATCTGGCATACTCCAACCTGGCACTACACTAGCAGAAACACTTGGACACCTTAAGTACCATACCATACACCTCACCAGAGAGGGGTGAGCACTAGGGTATTTAGGCTTCTAATCCAAAATGAATTACTGAAAGACGAAAGCCACAACAGTACGTTCTCGTTACCTTCACTGACTCCAAGAGGAGGTCTGAACCCAGATTTTCCATGTCCCAGATGTTTAGTCTAATTGAGGGAAGGACAAAGGTCATCTAGGAGGAAGGAAGAAAGGAGTCTCTGTGTCTTCTTGTAAACTGTCTCACTGGGTAACCCTTTTTGAACCTTGAGCCACTGTGTCCCGTGTCCCTGGTGAGCAACCTAATGACCCATCTGCAGAGTTACCCTCTTTTCTACAAGCCATACAACAGTACTGACCACAGCTACTGCCTGCTCTGCGACCATGTACACATTTCACACACAGGAAAATGAAGCCTAAGTTACTAAACCCAGAGGAGAGTTCACGGTCTGAGGATATAGCCCATACTGAACAAACTCTATAATTTAAACTTTTTGCAGCTTAATTATATTGAGAAACCATTAGACATTTTAAAGAATTAGAACACTGAACTGTTAAATATTAGGCACATGACCCACACCTAATGTAAAGTAAGTTTCTAAAAATGTCCTCAGAAAAATTTAGTGGAAAAAACAGGTGTAGGAGAGAATTCAAATGTGACCCATAAGGCCCCAGTATTTAGGAATGAATTGGGATCAGTTCATTCCTCTCCCATGGGGTAACTTGTATAAATGTAATTCTATGGTTTCATAAAACCAGGTCAAGTTTCTGTCCCTTGAGGTCCGTTGGCAATTTGAAGCATGGCAGCACTTTTTCCTGGCTGCAAGTTCAAATCTGCATGCGTTCTGGACTTGTGAAAGGAAATGATTAGCCGAGCTGAAAAGATGGACCCATCCCAATTACAGCACACCTTCCACACAGAAAAACCACTTACAGGGGTGAAACACAATTTCACAAAACAGCATTTAGAACTAGCTGGCTCTTTTCATTTAAGCTGATGAAAATGCCTGAGTTTTTCATCTCTAAAAAATATTTTTCTTTCATCAGCTGGCACACCAAATAAAGGAGCAGACGACCTTATCACATAACAATGCCAGCAGTTTTAAGTGACGACATCCATCTCCTTTAATGTCAAAATGTTTTACTCATGTAGTCATACTTTGGAATATTTGTGAATACATGTATGCTTCACAAAGCATTTCAAAACTATTATTTAATTACCTCCCATGATATCATTATATTATCCTAATTTCAGTTATAAAACATGTAAGATAAGATGCAAGGAGACAAAATCATAGAAGGGGTCACCAGAGGAGATGAAACCTGTACTTGGCAGACCCACATTCACAAAACCCAAGCAGCAGAAAACTAAATGCCATGGAGGCTCCACGCCTTCAGGAACAACCTGAAATTCCTGTATTTAAAATCACATCCCAGTCACTGTGGACTAGGGTCTGAACTTCATTGCAATAAAGCCAGAGGGATAATGGGATGAGTTCACGGGCAGGCCAAAAACAGGAGGCACCAAGGCCTGTCCCATGGCAGCCCACAAGAAGACTGATCTCTGCAGGGACCCCGCCACAGGGACAGACTCCCATAGGGGAGCTTTTAACAACAGATTCAAAGGGCCGAGGAAATATAACAGACAAAAAAATTAAGGGTCTTCAGGCAAATTACTTTCTCAGCATGTGTAAACCTGAGCTCTACTTACTATGGAGGTGGGCTGCTTCTTCTGAAGACAAATTCACCCCTTTCTCCACTCTCCTGGGATGATGACAGAGAATGGTAAAATCTGTTGAAAGTTTACTAATTCTTAGCCACATCCTACCTGTTGTACCTTGAGGTGGCCTCAAGCCAATTCAACAGCTGTGGCTATACCCAAACACCTCCATTAAAAACCTCACTGATGCCCTCCACAGGAAATACGTTATGACTCCTTCCTTACACAATTTGCATATGTGCTCCTGAAACAGCTATATGCTGTTGAATTAGTATTTCTAATACATTTTTCTCCTAGTTTCTCAAAAAAGCACTTTAGCTACACTTTAAACTGTAAATTACTGTAGCAGAAGCTTCACTTTCTACTACTATCTTTATTTTTAACAAAATACTTCAGGAGCAAATTAATTTTGAAGGGAATCAGTAGAATCATAAGCTATCTACAATACCCAATAATGTAAGATAAAATAATTTATTAGCATTTCATGTTGATTTTTTAACCTGGCCTGTTAAAAGCTATGAATAACTTTTTTTTTTTTTTTAAAAAGAACAACTAATCCTGCTTTACATCAGAACTATACACAACAAAATTTGCAACAGAATCATGGCATTAGTCTTGAGCTGTAAATACAGACACAGAGAATAACAAAGTCCTACATATCATTTAAATTGTAATAACTGTTCCAACAAGCTACAGGAAAAATATGTATTAAAAACAATAGAGAACATACGACTTTTTATCTGTATCAGTCCTTATTATACTATACACTTAAGTACTACCTGAGGTATTTTCCTTCCCCCCCCCCCCCCCCCTTTTTTTTCCTTTTAAGCAAAAATTTAAGGAAACAGAAAACAATTGGAAAATGGTTTCACTTCCTTCCCACCAAACTATCAGTGAGTATCAGAACTAAAACGTGAAAAGTGACAGCCATGGTACACACCTTGGAAGTGCCCATTACCCTTGAAAAGAGATAGGCTGCTTCTGTTCTACAAGAATGAATACAAAAAATCCCAGCGGAGGAGTAGGACAGGAGTTATACCAAATTCTGATCCACATACCTGCCAAGAAGTTGCCCTGATTTCCTAAAATTAACTAATATGAAAGAAGACAGTACCCACAAAACCATAAAAATATGCATCAGGAATCTATTTTATGCAACAAGTGTTAATTTACACTTGGACATAAAATCTACAGAATTTTTTCAGTGCTTTCAAACTGTCCCTACAAACGCAAGAAAGTATACAGTAAGACAGCTTTCTACCAAAGATGTCAACTGATTCTTTTATAGCACTTCCAAATATATTTTGCATATGCTTAGTTTAAAAGATGTATGTAGGCTATTGAAAGCAACAGGACTATCCACATTCTTAAAGTTAAGCATATGGCTTAAAACCACAGCATTTTTATTTTAACGTAAATAGCGAAGTCCTACAGATGACCTTCGCCAACAAAGAAAGGTTTTTACAGCAGACCAGGAGACTGGAAACAAATTACATACTTTGTAAGGGCAGATAACATTGGCATCTATTAAAACATTATATAAAAACCAACTAAAATATTAAGTTTATATTTTTACTACATTTGGAAAAGTATAATTCAAAATTAATAGCTTTAGTAATGTTTTTTAAAGAATGCTCAAACTATTAATAAGCCCTGACAAGATTTATCACCAATATAAATGTAATGCACTGTCTGTACATATTTTAAAAATATAGTACCTACAACATGAAAGCTGCTTTTTTTTTTCTGTCCCCTACATAAAATCATTAACTAGCTCTTTATTAAAAGAAAAAATCATTAGTAAGCATGAGAACAACAAGAAATCAAGGTTACAAAAGATGCAATTAAATAGTAATAAATATATATTTGTGTCACCTGTTCCCTTTATAGTTTACAACTACTTTCTTTTTGATTCCTTACAATTGTTTTAGATAAGATAATAAAGCAAAGCACTTCCCAAAAGTAAGATTCAAAAATAATTTCTATCATACAGTGATTTGTAAATACAAGCATACAGACACGTCCTGAACAACCGCTTTTGGTCCAAATGTAAAACACCTATTACCTGTTCTCAGCACAGTATCATTAACAAGTGCTCTAACATGAACATCATTCAGAATTATAAACTTCAATCATGACACCATAATGTTACAACTGTATTTTAGCTGTCAATTATGCTAAAATGTTTGCAGCAGTCCCACTTACTCCCATTCTTCCCCCGTCTCCCCAGTCCCATCCAATTCCAGTATGTAACTCTGTCATTTTGTCAGCCAGGCAGTCAGGATGCACACCTATGTATGGCCCTCTCAGTTAGTCATGCAATCTAAGGAATAAATTAAACAATAAAAATACACAGATAATAGTTAGGATGCTTTTTCTTCACCGAGTATTTCTAATACCACACAAAATTCTCATGTGAATAAGAAAACTAGTCTGAAAGCTTAGCTTGAACCCCAGCTTGTTTTGGATCAAAAGGAATTTAGGCAGAATTTAGCCCTTTAGCTATTTGAAAGAATAATTATATAAATTCTAAGGATGAATAAAATTTCATTACCAAAATATCCTCTGAATTTAACGGTAAAAGAACATCTGGTTAGTGTGGCAAGGTGCACCAGCAAATTTCAGCTGCACCTGCTCTACTGTTTCTGGACTACGGTTAATTTCAGCCTTTCAATGGATATAAAATTCCACTGTCTGGTATTTGTAACAAGAAAATGTGTCTCTCTTTCTGTAATGAAATAACTTTCTTCTTCACAAGGAAGATGCAAAGTATATGGGATGTAAAGGAAATATCTACAGTAAACTAGTTTCGGAGTGAGCAGCACACCTTTAAACAGAATAATGAACAGAAAGTTATGTAGGTGTCACCCACACCGGCATTCTAGAGGTGCATAATAAGAACTTTAAACTGCTTTGTCACATCAAAATCATAACATTAAGAATATTAAAAACCAGGTTTAGACTACTTTAGAAAGTTTCTGCTTACTTCTAATAAACTGTTTCGTTAACACAATTTACAGGATCTTTCCAGACAGTTCTGCAATTTGTATTGTGTATGTTCATACACCTGCTGTAGGAGGATGTATTTATCACAAAAAAATGTTTAAAGCAATGTGAACTGAAATACATGTTGTGATCCATTTCCTCAATCACAACTCATGCAAGCAGTTTCACTAGTTTGGGTGAATGTATCCTGAACTGCCGCTCAGGGTCCTTCTAGTCCAACATCCCATCTCTTAAAGAGACCGATGGAAATTCCCAGGAGAGAATGCAAGTTTAACAGTATTTATGGAGTTATCCTTCCCCAGGGTAGTTTCCCAGCTCATTGCTATCAGTGGTTTAGAGTAAAGAATTCCAAATTGGGATGTAACTGAATGGTCAAAAGCTGATCCTTCCTCTCATGAATTTCAGTAACAGCATTTTTCTACTTTATGCTATGGAAAATATGCTACTACCCTTCTCCTTTTTCATCCATTAAAAAAAAAAAAAAAGGTTTAAAACGGTTCACAGTTACTCACAGTTATTGCTAAAGCTCCGTATTTAATAGATTCTACTTCAACATTCTGCACTGCTTATGAAATGAAACATCAGCACTTGTCAGGAGATGCCCCCGGCTGAGCACCATATCAGATAAATAAGCAGAACATAGTGGGTTAAGGATAAAGCTATTCCTCAAAGCAACCTGGATTTTATCATTTCAAGTCACAGACATTCCTTGATTCTAAATATAAAGATTTTTGGTTTACGTTTAAGGATTTTTGAAAATAATTTAAATGATGATGGAAGAAGAAAAATTCTTCCTTAATGCATGTTGGAGAAATTATCTATATATGAATTAACTCTCTGGATCATAATAGCTTTTTGCAGATGACTCTTCAGCTCTATCATTCAAATACGTATTTAGGCAACTAAAAATTTACTGTCAATTCATATTATGTCAGTCCACATTATGGTGCTGTTACAGTATGCACATTTAAAGATCATTGAAAAAATTACTGTTCATGTGCAGTATATAATTTGCAAAAGGTTAATAACTATTTTAAAACAATGAATGGAATTAACTCATAATGCAAAGCAGATGCCCCAAATGTTATTTTTAAAACAAAACATATTTAACTTATAAAAGAACAAAGAGGATCTAAATCCAGTCCCGTTGCTTAAAAACAGACAGGCATCGTGGTTGTTTCGGACTGTCGGTTCACTGGCTCATACAATTTTGATAAAACCTGGTAGTTTCTGACTGCTCCCTCTGCTATCCTGCAGCCAGAAATGAATTTTTACAGCTAAACTCGTAAAGCTCTTCCACAAAGAGGCAATATTGCCAATGCTGAAAGAGATTTACCTGTATCAGACCAGCAGAGATTGCAGAAATAATCTAATATATCTATGATATAGTTCAAAAGGAAAATATTAAAATTCAATCCCGTGTATGACAATTCTCTGCTTCATGTGCAATTCACTTTAGATGATGAATCGCAGCAACAGGCAAAAACAGCCGTCTGGAACGATCTAGTAACAGGAGAAAACAGAAGAAATACTAAATGGCAGTCAAACAAAATTATCATTTCCAACAAACATTCGGAACACACTCTAGCTTACAAAATACGAGGCAGACAAGTAGCAAAGAAGGTAAGTCCCTTAAGTGCATTTTGGTTGATGGTGCTGAGGAGCGTGGGAGCAGTGGCCCAGAGGGGCCATGCTGCGGGGTGCTCACTCCGGCATCCCAGGTGGCACCAGCAGCCCCAGGCATCATCACACCTGCAGCTCCAAAAAGAGAGTGGAGGCCTAAGATTGAACTGAGCACCTGAACAGAGATAGCAGTGGTTTCTGGAAATAACAAAGATATTCACTGTTCTTTCACACAGTCCATTCCCATCAGCAAAGTTGATACAAAGCTAACAGCAAAACTGTGTAATTTTATATAAACTACAGCTATCAGCAACAGAGTTCTTAAAAAACCCCCAAAACTTTACCAATATTCAGAGCTATAAGATAAAGAAGAAATTAATCAAATGGAATACTTCAGGAAAATCATGTGAAGCAATCAGGAAAAAAAGTCTCTATGCCCACTACTAGCAGCCCCTTACATCCCAGCCCAGGAACTGCACCGGCAGCCTTGCACAACAGGCAACGAACATTCACCGGGGAGAAGTGTTCCCTTCCCCAAGTATCAGATACTGGGCTACTGCCAGGGACTAAGTATCAGATTAAAGGGAAAAATAGTCTGTTCTGTTGTAATAAGTTTGGTCCAAAGAAATCAGCTTCTAATTTATAATATTTACCGATAAATAAATATCGTAAGATGGATATTAAAGTTCTGTTATTGCGAGTGGCTGGAGTCTTTCAGGTTTTTTTAAGTCTGAGGAAGCCACCTCCAAACCTTTTACTCCTTCTTTACAGATACTACAATTTATCCTCTGGCCTTCCAGAAGTCATCTTTGCTTGTAAAACCTACCATATTTCTGCCAATTATATTTTAGTAATCTGTGGCAAGAAGGAAGGTCATCAATATAAACCACAGGCACTATAGATTTGACATTCCTTCCAGCTGCACTTGCTGACCTGTTCATTTAAAATATCTATTATCTGTACTAACCTATCTGGGTGAGATATTCCTTTAATTAATACAAACAGAAAAAAAACTGTGCAAGCATGCAGTATTCAGCAAACAGGGACATGTCCACATAATTTGAGAAGACCAGAAACTAGCAAAGAGAGGTGGAATAACTGACGTGCAAGACAGGCTTTGAAGAGAACTGTTTCATGTTCAGCATCTTTCCCCTTTACACTCAAAAAATCAATTAAGTTGTTTTCCTAAATTTGTAAATAGCTTCCAAACAGTGCAAATAATTCCCTGCTTTAAGTATGAATGTCAATGAACTCATTCAAAATCATCTTCAAATGTCAGAAAAGATTAACATATCCTAGCCACAGGAGGGAGGTCAGAAGACAGCACACGCTTTTAGTTTTTACTCTGGCAGGCACCATCCAAAGCCAGCCTAAGCCTATGGGAAAACTCCACGAAGGGACCCAGCATGGTAAAATTCCACGACAAGTGCTCAAAACACAAGAGACCAGAAACAATCTGGGATCAATAGCTTCCAGGTCATTAATCCTAGGCAGGTGACATCCAGTGCACAGTTCGCTACTCTCTTTCACGCACACATTCAAGAAACCTGACTCAATTGGCATCTAGTAGTTTTAAATATTTTCCATGTTTTGGCCTTCATCCTTGCCCTATTTGTTTGGCAGATGGCTTTCTAGCATCCCATTAATGTCAAACCGTTAATCGGAATGTAAGCTAGATGCACAGTTTGCTATTTCCTGGATTTCTGTTTGGCGACCAGTGCTTTTTATGAGGAAAATAAAAGCAAAGGTCAGTATGACCAGAAAAGTCATCTTCCATAACGGAAGACTATTTTTCCAGTGAACAGATACAGAAGCCTAATTTAGAAAAAGGTCCTTTAGTATCATGTTATTATTAGTAGTATCACAAATAAACACAGAAACCAATTCACTTTAGAGACCTCCATATTAAGCATTCAATAGAAAATCCCTTGGTGTTTTATTGATTTTTGTTTTATTGATTTTTTTAAATAGCAATATCACTGTTAAAATGTATCATTTTGGTGAAACACATCTAAAACTTTTCCAGCTTAAAGTAAGTTATTACAAATTATTTCCACAGCAACTGGCAACTAATGATTCAATCCATTTAAAGAACAACAAAGTAATGGCTTTATTTGGATGCCTTTTTTTGATTAAATAATGTATTAACCTTGATGAAGCTTTCCAAAAAGGGATTAGTGTATTCAAGTGCATCAGCTGATTATGAGACAAATATAACAGTGATAAGATGCTGGTTCAAAATTTTTGAATCTGATGAGTTTAACAATTTAGCCGCTAGGATGGAGTTGGCTCTTACAGCTTCCATCTCAACAGTAACTGTCCACCCAGGATACAAAAAGATAGCACACAGCTAAAGTATGCAGTATCTGAGAGTCCAGAAAGGTCACTTAAATCACTAAACCGAGTAGATCAAAATATCCTGCGTAATTACTGTAACGTCAAAAATAATTAAAAATAATTAATATGTAAGGAAAGAAGAATGAGAATGAAATGCATTGGATGGGAAGCCCTGAAAGTAAAAACAGTTTTATCTTCTATCTTCTTCATCCATTTTGACCAAAACTCACTGACCCACTTTGCTTTATTCATCTATACTGTAATAACACATTTTGCATACCTCTTGTATATCCTTCCCATTAAGTTATTTGCTTAATGGATGTATAAATAAGTCTACTACAATTAGGCTTTTTAAGGGTCAAATCCTATCCACTTCTGAACCCAGTACTGTAATTTCTACTACGGTGGATGACAACACAGCAGACCTCAGGAACAGCTGAAACACGGCCGATTCTGTGCTGTTGACATAATCAACCCATGTTACAACCAGGCTGCCAAACCCTTTTATAGCCCTGTCAAGTCCAGGAATTGGTGTCCCTGTACTTTCCCCCCCTAAAAGAAAGTTTCTCTATATTTTTAATTTCACATGCTCAGATTACAATTCACATGGTATGACTGTGGCAAAATAAGACTTCCATCAGTTTATTTTAAGGACCAATCTTGGAACTCGTGCAGAGTTGTTACAAGTTACATGCCACACAGTCACACACACACACACATTAAAAAAAAAAAAAAAATCGTCTAAGAGCAGCTATTAATACTCATGTTGATTCCACATGAAACAACAGCAGAGTTACCCGAGCAGCTACAGTTAGGTCAGCCCTTGGAAGTTATTCCAGGCTGTTTTGTCCTGCTGCCCTGAATATTCAGGAACTTCAGCAATGTTGCTAGACGGCAACAGCTACCGCGGAGCCAGCGCTCTGCCTCGCCTTCCTCTAGTGATCCCAACTACCCTGGGCTAGCTCGGGGGGGACGGGGGAAAGAGGGCATGTCACCCCCCCCGCCATGGGGGACGGGAAGGAGCCCGGTACCGCACGGAGTTAATTCCCCACGTGCTGGCTTGTTGCTGCACCTTGAGATCTGACAATAGGAAAGTGAAACGAGCCCGAGGTCTGTTTATTTGCGTATAATGAAAGTACGATCGGGACTTTTGTCTTCCAGCTCCTCGGCGGCGAGCCTTCAAGTTCCCACTGCGCCTCCAGCGCGGCAACCAGAGACCCCTCCGCCCCCCGTACCCCGCCTGAGGCAGGGGGAGCCCCCGGGAACTGGAGGCGCTCCCGACGGCTCTGATCTCGGGGTCACGGCAGTTACGCGATCCCCTCCCTTTATCAAACA
>NW_010107280.1:0-19546 GCF_000699245.1 Pterocles gutturalis | reverse complement strand
GTGGTGGTCCTGACACCAAGACAGTCTCCTTCTTTCTCGTTTCCCCTCATGGTGGCCTCTGGTTAAACCTCGTGTTGTGCAGCTGCCAGGTGGCCGGGGGGTGCCGGGCAGGGCTGGGTCTTGTCTCAGGGCAGAGGACCAGCCCCGTGGAGGTTGGATGGATTGAGCTGAAAGGGGTATCCCCTGCAGGTTGCCTCTGAGGCAGAAATAGGAGGAATGAGAATGAAAGTCCAGTTTCCTTCTCTGCTCCTGATTTGCCTTATTCAGCATCCAGGTCAGAGCTGGTCAGAAGAAATTCCCCAGCTGCAAGTTTCTGCGGAAACTGTGGCAAATGGGGGATTTTGGGAGGTGGGAAGAAACCTCAGTGACCTGTGTCTGGCCTGTCTGCTTTCTTAATACTTGATGCATGAGACCTCTCCTGGTCTGTGGGGTGAGGAAGAGCCTCTTGTCTGTCAGACATGCGCATCCCTTGAGGCGAGTGCCACACGTGCTGAGGGTGCGGGTCAGCTGTGAGAATGGGCTGCTGTTGCTAAAATTACATCTCTCCACAGCTGCAACACAGCCTCTTGGTTTCTCTGCCCCTCCAGGACCATGTTCAGCAGCTGCAAGCGGCTGGACATGGCAGATCAGGTTGCTGGGCTCTCTGGTGTGTGGGGTCCCAGCAGCGCTGCTGTGCTGGGTCACAGACGTGTGGGACGATGGTCGGTGGAGCAGGTCTCATGCAGAGTGTATAGCATTTGGCAGGCCTATACTTTGGGGCTGCCTGAGAAATCCTGTGAATGTCCGTGCTCCTGGTTGTCTGTGGCTGGGAATCTGGCAGCTTTGTTTCCATTTTGCAGCTCTGTGCAGGGCTGTGGAGTCCCTGATGCCCGAATGCCTTCATTTGTGAGGAGGGGTCCTGGTCACTCTTCATGCTGTGTCAGTACAGCCTATTTTGTCCACAAGTTGCTTGCTCTGAACATGATCTACAGCAGCACCCTGATTTTGCATGTCCAATTCCTAAATAAGTTGGAAAGTAGCTGTAATTTCACAGCTTTGCTGTTAGAGAAACAAAGTGCACAATAGTCTCTTTATCACCATGTAAGATACATGTTTCTGTGTTTATCTTAGCCATTTTTCGCTTGCTATTGCTGTTTCTTTGATCGAGTTCAGAGTTCAAGCATAGCTCTGTGCCTAGTTTAATTTAACAAAGAAAGAACTCATATTCTTATGACTATGAATCTTCATCAGTCTCTGCATTTTCATCAGTTTCTGGGGTCCTGCTGCCCCCACACAGAAGCATCTCTCAGGCTTGCCCCTCCTTTCTGCCTTGTGACTGCACAGTTAAACTCTCCTAAGAGCCACTCAAAGTGTGTGTAAAAAAAAAAATAGACTCCTGCATGAATAGCTATAGGTGTGGATTGGACAGCTAAGCTAACATGGCTTCAGGCCTCTTCCCCCTCCCAGTGCTGCACAGTCCGGGTTGTACCTGCCCTGGCAGCCTGTGGCGTGGCCGTGGCCGTGCTGCTCCACCTCAGGGGGATGGATGGATGGACAGAAGAGCAGATGTCCCACAGCCAGCGTGCTTCCTGGCCCTGCTCTGTCAGTGTCACATGTCACCTAAGGAATGAGATGCCATCAGTGGCTGAAAGGACAAAATGGCCCTGTGAGCTTGCAGCGCACCAAGAGAAAAAGATTTTAGTTCACCTTCCAACTAGAAGTTCTTGTCTTTTTTTCTTTTTTTTTTTTTTTTTTTTCTTGTGGTTTCTGCTAAGCCTCACAAGGTGTTTTTTGTCTGCAGTAATCACACAAAACTTTATGTGACTTTATATGAAAAGGAGAAGTGAATTCTCTTGCTAGCCAAGGGTGTTATGAGCATTCATTAGCCAATGTTAGTGTCTAATCTAATCTAAAAAAGTAATTATATGTGAAATTTGAGAGGGTTGCTCTTAAAGAGGAGGCTGCTGATTAATGACAACACAGATTGTGCACGTGTGCTGTCATCTTTATCCTGGCTGTGATTTCTTTTCTTTTCTTTTTTTTTTTTTTAAAATGTGTGTCTGTGCCTGTGTCTGTGTGCCTGTGTCTGTGTGCTAGTGAGGAAGGAACAGAAGGAGCCTAATGGGACTTCATCTATTGTGTGATGTATGGGGCACTTGCAGTCAGAAATATTGAACCCATAAATGTACTCATTTGCCCTGGAGTCACTGAGAGGGAGACTAAATACAGGACACTGCAATGTCACAGTCATGCAGAGTCACTTCTGTAACAGCAGAGCTACAGCGGAAAGGTTGTATTTTTCTCTGATTTTACTGCAAATCTGTAAATTAGTTCTGTGAGGCTGCTATCGTTGGCTGGAGGAGAAAGTGAATTTTTGCTGTATTTGGCTGTATGCAGACCTCTTTTGCATTTGCTGTTTTTCAGAGATTCTGAATGTTTTGGGATGCTATGTTGAAGCAACCCTGCACATACTCTCTGTTCTATCTTGTGTCTCCACCACAGCACTGCAACCCTAAGCTCTACCAGCTTGCCCTTCAAGCATGAAGGTGAAATGAAGTTGAATGTGCACATCCCAGGCAGCTGGTTAGCCCCAGTCTTGCACTGGTGTTTGAGAGAGATTTTCTTCATGTCATTTCAGCAGCACAGAAGGAAATGAAAGTGTTTCTTACTGTAAATACTTTTCTCTCTCCCCCTTCCTCTGCACTGCTGTGAGTGTCTGAAGACTCACTTCGCTGCTTTTCTCAGAGAAGGCTATTTCTGTCACATCTTAGATCAATTTAGGCCTGTCCTATGCATGTGTGATCAAGACAGGATGGTGCTACGGGAGCCTTGAATAAACTTGTAAATTTTGGACAGTGGGAGCAGGTGGTGAGATGTAATTGTCATTGCTAAGAAGTCAGAGGGGCCAAACCACTGGGTGAAGTGTGGAATTGTCAAGCAAAGCTAAATTGTTTGAAAAACAATGCAGACTACAACACAAGGGGTTTAGCGGTGTCTCAGAATGTCTGTATACATGTAATTCCATCGTGTGGAGATTCCTTAATGGGCTGTGTCATCCAGAGAAACAGCACAAAAGTGTAAGATTTCCAGCTGCATCCTGAACTGCTGTTACAGTTATTCCCCAGCACGTCTGCTTATTGCATCTCAAAAATTTCCAGCTGTTGGCTCTAATGCTAGGGCGGTTTACTTCCTCCAGTGAGTGAGACAGTTTCTGCTGCGTTGCTTGTGTAATCCCCCTTGGCTCTCAGTGCAAAATGCCAGCGTGCTTTAAGCCATCTCAACAAGTGTGAACAACCTATCTGGCCATGTACATAGCTGGTTCATAGCGGTTCTTCAAGATCGGCTTTGCAGTCTCGTCCCTGGGATCTGCACTCCAAACAGAGTCGAGGTGGCTTTCGGGCTGCATTCAGTCTAGTTGTGCAATGCAACTTATCTTCCTGTAACCTTTATTTTGTGCCTGGGGAAGCTGTGTGGAGCCCTTTCCTGCATGGCAGGTACCATTCAGTGACTAGAAGAGCCCAGCAAAGTCCAGGCTGGCAACATAGCCTTCGGGTGTAGAGGGAGAGCCTTCTCCCACACCTCCTGCTGGTGACGCTCTCTGAGAGTGATCGTCGTTGGTATTTCAGAAAATCAGCTGGTCTATGTGTGCAGTACTTTATTTGGCTGGACTGATTTCTCTTCCCTGGGTGGGGATGCTGTACTTTGATAAACTGGGAAAGTATGAAAGAAATAGGTGTTTTGCCTTTGCCTGGTCTCAGCCTTAGCATCCTCCTGAACGGGGTGAGCTGACCAGGAGGTATTTTTGTCTCTCCTCATCTCTCAGCCCTATTCTCACACTTGCAGCTAGGTGCGGGACTTTGCAGAGCACATTGTGGCTCACGTTGGTTCAGCCCGAGTTCAGTCACCCAAAACCTTGCAGGTCTATTTTGAAACATTATTCAGTCTGTCCACTATGGAGTTTCTTTTCTTTTTTTTCTTTTTTTTTTATTCTTCCTTCTGACATCATTTCCTGAACGCTATATTCAGTGAGCTCTGTAGCCAGATCGTCTTCTCAGCATATGATGCAAGGAGCTCTTTAAAATGGATTTCAGCTCTCCTTTTACTCTGCAGTGTCTGCTGGTGATAGTCACTGTTACTCATGGTAAGTGGGATTTTTCTTTATGAAGTTGGCACAGATTTGTCTAGATGAGCAGACATCTTAATTTTGTTCTGAGATCTTTTAAGGACTCTAGCAGGTTTGGGGAGACATCAAACAGTGTAACTGCTAATGCATGAAAGGGGCAGTCAGACCAAAGCAAGACAGATTATTTCTTTAGTAAATGAATGATAACTAACAATACAGTACTTTGTCGTACTGTATCTGTAAAAGCATTTCAGCGGAGAATGTAAGGTCCTTGTACGCAGAACGCTGACTGGAGAGCAATGTGGTCCCACTCCTAAAGCTTGGAGTGACCTTGGGTTGGTCCCCCAGTCTCCCTGCCATTTACCCATCTCTGGTTTGCGTACAGCAGCTTAATAATGTGCAAGAATATACTGTGAGACTTGTTCAAGTTAAAACTGCGACCATGCTCTTTGGATAAAAGCAGCTGTGCAGGCAGCAGTTGGTTTTGCTGCCCTCTGTACAAGATCTGTGGCGTCGATGCCCTGAAGATCTTTCCTTGCACAGTTTCTCAGCTCTGAGAGCAAGTGTAGATGGTCGAGTCAAATTTGGGGAGAGAAAAGACCAACTGCTCAAGCCTTTTGTCACCCTGTGCGCATGGTGTGCACACCACACCCATGTTATTGGGGAGAAAGTCAGCCTTCATAGAAGGCTTCCCACTCCTTTGATTTTCAATTACTGGTGACCCCAGCCTGTCACCTAGGGGTGGGTCTGTCCCTCTTACATCTCACTTGGGCATTTGCCTTTCTGGGAGGCAGACAAAAAGGAATGGATGGATGGATGGATGGATGGACGGATATGGCAAGCTCACTGCCCACACTGTGTGCCTCTCCTTTCAGGTTCTGACACCTGGACCGGTGTGCTCAGTGGTGGCTCAGCAGTCTTTTCTGTGGGAATTCAAAGTCTGCAGAACCTCTCCAGAATGAGCAAGAGGGATGCGAGATGCTTGACAGCTGTCTTAAATGATACTTTGATGGCTGAGTGCGGCACTTCTGCCGGCAGATGCCTGAACTTGCAGAATGGCTCCCTAGTGCTGAGGAGTGTGGAGAAAGAGGATGAAGGAAAATATGAGTTTGTTTTTCACAACACCACCAGATTTTTTACACTGGAAGTTTTTGGTAAGTGGTCTTTTTACAAACAAATAGCTTTTGAATTTGTGAGCCTGGCTAGAAGCTGGTGCTTGAAATTCTTCCTAAGAGACCACTCGAGACTGCAGGAGCTATAGGTGCCTCTGGAACAGTGCTGGTAAGCTCTGGCATCTCAGGGAGCAGCAACGGTTACTGTAAACTAAGGGATGTTCTTTGCATCAGTGTTGTCCGTCTCTCCTGTATGTTGAGCCTTCCTTGAAGTAACCAGACAGTTGAGCTATGTGCTGATTTTACCTTTTGTATCAGACAGCAGCATGAAGTGTTCGTAAAGTTGAGTCTACAGTATGTAGACACGTAGCTGGAGATTTCAGTCCATTTCCAGAGTATTCTTCCCAATGGCTCTCATGGAAACTCTCACTGACCAACAGCATTTTGCTGCCTGGGGACATGATTCCTTAAGGTTTTAATCCTACCTGACTTGGCTCTGGAAACTGAACTGGACTTCTGTGAAGGGCTGGGTTGAGGCATGCTGGGTTTTTCCCCTGCTTCATGCAGCCGAGGAAAGGTAATGAAGGAATCCAGCTGTGACTTTCTGATTCTTAGCTTCCCCCAAGCAGCTTGGAGGTCAGCATCTTCTGGGTCTGTTCAGAGACCAGCGATAGGGACCTTACTATGACAGTCTCCCTGCCATCCTCCCTGTGGCCTCAGAATTGCAGCTCCCCTTTGTGTGCTGGCTCATCCCTCTGTGGGGTCAGAAGACAGAGTCGCTTCTGTACAGCATCCAGCTCACTGATAGGGTTAATATGGAGAAGGCTTAAATGGGTTTGCCCCCTGCTGAACAGTGCTCCAGACAGCCAGTGACCATTACGCTGGTCCTCATCTCCACGTTTCTTTTGCAGGGATTTTACTTGCACAAGCTTCTATGAGAAATTGAAGCGTATTAAATTGTAATGAAAACGTCTAAGCAAACTGGTCTCTCAGTGAAGACAAATGAATCCTTATACCTCTCAGGTGCAAACAGGCGGAACTGTTGCTAAGAGTAGGTCAAAGATGTGACTCCTTGGCATGAAGATCAGGGGCTTAGACAGGAAGTAGGCAAAGACTGCAGAAGTATCCTGGTTTTACCCTCCATTTCAGTGGATTTGCTTTGGGAACTTTCGTCTCCTTGTCATGTTCTGTTGCCACACATAAGTTAGAAAAACAAATTCACAGCAAAGGTATTCCTGGAGGCTGTGAATTTTAGGTGAAGATGATGTCCTAGTTGAAGAAAGTGACTTCTGAGCTTATTTACATGGTTGTTTGCATAGATGTTCTCAATATGACTCTTGCTGTCATAAAAACATATCACTTCTGTGTGTAGTCTATATTTGCAAAGTGGCAAATGTGGGAAATAGGTTGGCTCCTTGTAGTAGACTGAGAAACATTCAAGAAAACGTAATAAGATCAGTGATTCATTCCTTCATTTTAAATTGTCCTAGTCTGGGTCATCCTGTTTAACTGCAGGTGTCTGGAGTTGGTACCTATGTTGGGCATGATTTGTACTACTTCCCCTCTAAAAAGGAAGAAGAGGCAGAGTGACAGTAATAGTACAAACCTCTCATTGAGGAGAGGGCTGAATCTCCTCTGAAGCTGTGGTTATCTGCTGATTACAGAGGAAGCCTCTGGCTGGCAGATGCTTCGGGTGTTTCCACTGTCCTCTCAGATCAGGGGCTTTTATTTTTAGCTTTTTCAATTTCAATAAGGAAAATGAAGAGATGCCAGATTTTTGTGGCATCACCAAAATAGAGACCAAGAGTCACCAGCAGTTTTGGGTGGGCACCGCTCAGTATTTCGGAGCTGGGGGCAGGCACTGAAGAGTCTGGTTGCTTATTTCTGTGCTCCCTGGCTACCAGTAAATGCAGTGGTAGTAAGACTCCTGGTAGGGGAAGCTCCTGTCCAGCTCACATTTGCTGCTGAGTCTGCTCCTCACCTGTCTCTTTCCTCTGCATTCCTGATGTTCTGTGCTGTGTGTGACCAGAGCCAGCCATTGGTATCCAGTGCTTCCCCAACGGGACCGGAGAGTTGTCCTGCGATGCCATCAGCAACGAGAGCACCAGCTTTCGGTGGCTGCTGAACGGCACCGCACTGAGTGCCCCTGAGGCTTGTGTCAAGGATGGTGGGAAGAAGGTTCTCCTGGACAAAACCGTGCCTGGGGAGTTTGTGTGTGAGGTTCACCACGGGAACAGTGTCACGAGGACCAGGCCTGTTGCGCTGTCTTGCAACTATGGTGAGTAACAGCGTATCCAGCAAATCTCCCTTTTGTGCTTTTGCAGTGGGAAGCTAAGGAGTTGTTGCCGTCTGCATAATGCCAAATGCTTCTGTCCTCTGGCAGCTGCCTTCTACACTTACCACATCCTCCCTTTAGAAAGTGTCCCCTTGACTTCCTTCTCCCTCCTGTGTCTCGGACTGACACAGCCTACAGCCACAGAAGAGATGATGGCTTGTTCAGAAGGTCCTTTTACCCAGCCCTGCTGCGAGGATGGGTCTCCCTGTATGTCTGTTCTCCTGCTTCCCGCTGATGGAGGTCTTGCACCTTCCTGTGCACTGATCCTCTGTGCCGCTTTAGAAACACAAGATGCTGCTCATGGGGTAAAGATAGAAGTAATTTACTTATGAAATGTAGGGGTTTTTTTTTCCCTCCATGTCCTTGCTCGGATATGTAGTTCTGTGAGAAGGCTGTGACTTTATCCATTTGCAAGCTATCCATAAACGCTGAGTACTCTGCTGGAATGAGGTTCTATAGTTCATAGTTCAACGGAATGGAAAATACGGATCCTAGAACTGATAGAAACTGGCAGAACCTCATGATGCAAAGCACTGGTCTGTGTTGTAAGCTCATGTTTATTTTAAAAAAATAATTATTAGATAACCTTGGGTGTGATTTTACTTGCATCTCCAGTTGTGAAGGTTTTTCTCCTCTCTGGCGCCGAAGATGGTCATCAATACTATGTCAGGGTGACATAACTTAACCATAAGGTTTTTGACTAATTTAGCTGTAATTAATTTACTCACCTTTGCTACTAGAGAAATTGTACTGTGCAATAACACCTAGCATTTCAGAAATTAGGTCTGAGATGCTCCAGCTCTACAACAGATACTGTCTTTTGTTCTATGGTTGGCATACAGTTGGTGTGAAAGCAAAATTACTGATGTAAACGCTGTATCGTGTGCTGGCATTCAAGAAGTGCTGTGGGCTGTTTGTGCCTGATCATGTTGGCACTGCCAGCCAAGCTGTACAAGTTTGGCACATGTGATTGTGGAGCAGTTATTTTAATTTTGTCCAGTTAAACTGGTTGAAGGTTGTTCAGTGTAGTCAGACCCAAGTTGGCTGAGGCACTGGGAAATGAAGATGCAAACATCCATGAGCTGTTCAATGCAGCACTGTGAGTGCTGTCACGCAAGTGCTGACAGTTACCGTTGTTTATTCTGGGTGGCTGCCCAGTCCCCTGGGTGTGATATCAGTTCCCCATTTCCTGTTGAAAAGCCCCCAGGGGAATTTAGTGATAGCTCTGTTGGGATGGACGCACTCATGAACACTCATTTGAAGGGTCTGAGAGCAAGAAAGTAGCAGCGATTCTCCTTTTCAGTCACCAAATGCAACCACATTTGTAAAAAGTGAACTAAAGCAGTTCTGAATACTAGTAAAATGAACTGAAGAAAGAAAGGCGTACAATTAATTAAAAACTAATTTGTTATTTTTGTGGGTTATTATTTACTCCAGGCAAAGGACTGAATATAGTTTTTTTCCACAGTTATTCCACTGGAGGTATAAGATCTGTGTAAAAGCAGCTATTCGGGCAACTTGTTGGCTGATGAAATGAGTTTTGAGTAATTGAGAGCATAAAACGATTTGGCACAAATACTGTAAACTTCCCAGGCACTAAAGGGCTCTGATCCTCCAGGATCTAAAGCAGAGGATTCAGAAGTTAACAATCAACACATATAAAAGGATTTTATTGTTTCATGTTTTATTACTTGTTTCATTTCCCACTTTTAACACAATATTTTATCTCAAAAAGACCTTTTTAACAAATTGCAAATTTTGAGGAAAAAATATTCAGGAAAATATTTCCAATGTATATTTACCCTTTGACAATATTCTCTAAGCTTTCATCAAAAAAAGGAAATTATTAGGAAACTATTTCTCGTTTGCTGAAAGTTTTAATTTTGAGTATAGATTTTTTTTTTTTAACGTGGTAACTGTTTCCAAAGAGATTGTAATGAGCACTCCAAAAATACTTTGAGTATGTGTGATTTCACACACAGGAGCACCTGCCTACAGTTATTTTCACTGTTCTGGAGAATATGTGGACTATGACAGTGTGTAGTATGTCCTGGAACAAATACTTCCCAGCCTCTGGTGATGCTCAGAAATTTGTGCGTTTGGGGTCTTGAAAACAAGTTCCACATGAGCCTGGTGGTTTCCCCAGTGTGGTGCTGTGCAGGCATGTGCACAGCCAAGAAGCCAAATTATTCAAAAAGGGATGGCATAGGTTTACCTGAGGAATTGTATTATAGCAGTAGTTGAGATGCATAGTTGTTTTTTTTTTTTCATATGGGAAGAAGAGTTTTCCTACTGGCTGCCCCAGGTTGGAGCAAATTGTCTCAGTGAAGGAGAGAGTCTGGATGGATCTCTCTTTCTGCAAGCCTGTGATGCCCTCTACCAGCTCCCCTGCTCAGCAGCAACATACATGCGAGTCTGACCCGTCAAAGCAAACCTGAGCAATGGACTCTGAGCTGGGTAATAATTGCCACCGACTTGTGTGTCGCCTTCTGCTCAGCCATCTGCAGCTGTTGCCTCCTGCTAGGAGTTCGCGTGATCTCATTTGGGAAGGGGAATAAAGAAAAATCCTTCCCTGAGCAGCAGTGAAGCCTCTGACCCCAGTGTCTAGAGTCTGGTGCCTGAGGAAGTGCAGGCTCTGATCCGACTTGCTTTGAGGTTGGCGTAGTTGTAATATGGCTGTCTCAAGTGTGTTCTCTGGGGCCTAATATGAGCTCTGAGGGTAGACTGCAGCTTTTGTTTCAGCAGAGATCCTAGCTTAGGTCTCCCTCCTCAGCTGCCTGTTTTCATAAAACTTGAAATGTAGTATCCTTCAAACCACCACCCTCCCTGTTAGATTTGATTAAAACTGACGAATTGTCTTAGATGCTACTGGTTTAGAGTAGGCAGAAACAAACGTATACAGCATAGTCACACAAGCCTCTTCTCTTAACAAAAAATTCCATACCACAATTAAAAAATGTGACATAAATCACGATGTGCTGCAGTTCATAATATCAGCTCCCCTGATCCCAACCAAACCAACAGCAATGCCCACATGCTCTAATCTGGCTGTGGCATTTCTTCCGTTTGGAGAAAGGAGCTTGTCTACCCTGGTAACTAACAACGCCATGTCCTTCTTGCAGGAGACCTGTTGCAGTACCCGTGGTTCATTTACATCCTGGCAGGGTGTGCAGGGGGTGCGGTTATCCTGGTGGTGGTTGTGTCCTCAGTCATATGTTGCTGCATGAAGAGGAAACACAAGTTCATCCCAGTGCCTTCAGGTCAGTGGAGAATGCCATTGCCCCCTGGGATGCGTCTCACAGAGGATTTTGTGCAGCTGTGGCTGAAATAGCCTCAGTGTAAACTGGTTTCAGCTGGGTGGCTACTTGTCTTCCAGCCAGCCCTTCCTTGACCTGCTGGAGCAGAAAGCTGATTGCTGATCAGCAGCTGTTACAATGAGCAGGGTCCTGAACTAAACCTTCCTTTTCCTATTTTCACCTCACACTTGCCACCATGTGCTCCTGGACTGAAAGAAACACAATAAAACTTTTTCTATGGGCAAGAAAATTAAGCCTCATTCAGGTCTGATCCTGAAAGGACCTGAAGACTTCTGATGGCCGTCCTTTGTCAGCAGCAGTCCCTGAGTGCACTCTGTCCATGCCCAGTGAGGCTGCCTCAAGCCGTGATCTGTCTGGCATGGCCAAGCTGCTCTCTGGCAGGTTGGCAATGGCCCTCTGTACTTGGCATCTGTCTGCTCTGGGAGTGGAGCCAGTGCCACTGAGGAAGAGATGCAAGCATGTGTTGGTGGTCTGGCCCTGCAATGACCATGCCAAGGCTGCTGGGATGTGGGGGGCTTCTTTCCTTCAAGTCTCTGGTTTTGGTTTTACAGAGGAGGAGAAGGATGATGGATTAACAATGTCCGTGGTCTCCAGTGAAGGCATGAAGAGCCCTCCCAATGGAGACCATGTCGAGGCTCAAGCTGCCCAGATTGACTGCCCTCCAAAGCCTGGTGGGTCCAGTGACTTGGTTTAAGTTGGACAGATAGCTTGGTTTAGGAGGGTGAAAGACAAAATGGATGTGAGAGGCTAACGGGGCAGGAGGTGACTGTAAGAGAGCAGCCTGGGACGCACTAGCACAGGGAAGGTGCTGCATCTTGTCCAGAAGACAGAAGTTGCAGCAGGTCATTTATGAGTACCTTGCTCGTTCTCGGCTGCTGCACAGGGGTAGCTCTTGCCTTCATCCAGCCATGAGAGGTAGCAGCAGCCGTCTCATAAGCATCCCGCAGAGGGTATTGCCAACTGCAGACTGTCTGTTCCAGCGTCTCCTGTGCTAAAATACACATCTCAAAAACAGCAACCCCCCCTAGAACTTAGCAGTTTTCCTGCAATTTTATCACATGCACCCCCCTTCTTATCAGTAACATTTTATAAGAATCAACATTATTTTTGTAAGCAGTCATCTTCAGGACAGCATCCACTGATATGCTGAGCTGTAAACACAAATAAATCCCATCAAAGTTGGAGGCTTGTATATTTCCTTAAACTGGTGCTGAAGTGGGAATACAATCACATTTTAAATCCTTCAAAGAAATTGAGAATAAAACCCCACAGCTTTAGCACAGTATGTTCAAGTGAGTGCAGCAATAAAAACCTTTCAGAAATAGAATCATAGAATCATTAAGGTTGGAAAAGATCTCAAGGATCATCAAGTCCAACCCAACACCACCTAACTCACTAAACCATGTCCCTAAGCACCATATCTACACGTTTCTTGAACACCTCCAGGGATGGTGACTCCACCACTTCCCTGGGTAGCCTGTTCCAATGTCTGACCACTCTTTCAGTGAAGAAATTTTTCCTAATATCCAGCCTAAACTCCTGTTACACCCTGGTGAAATCTCCTGTTCTGTGGGTGCTCGATATTAATACTCCACTTTTTGCATTATGTTTCCCTCAATTTTGTTTCACAAACACGAATGCTGGCAACACGTTCCCTAGTAATGCACCATCATCAGCTGAAGTGGGTCTAGCAGAGACATCATGAACCGGAGCAGCATTACATAGGTCATAGCCTGGTCTCAGCACTGCTGTCTCCACTTCTGGTGTCCTTCACTGTACCTTGCACAGCCTCTCAGCAGCTCAGCCATGCTTTATGTCTAACCTTGGATGCTGCTTTGTCCTGCTTTCAAAATATTACATGCTACTCATGAACATAGTGCAAGAAATAATAAAAAAAAAAGATGTAAGTCATTCAGGTCATTGTTTAAAATTAAAATACTTAGAGTGTAGAACTTTTTTTTTAAAATAAAAAATTTACACTTTGTCAGTTTGACTAAAGAAGTATCCCATATTCAAATTTTCTACAAATAAGTAAAAAGCAGAGATATGTGTGGAAAGTGTTTAGGTGAGAACATATTAAATGTGTGCTGTATGCCAGCTTTAATTACTCACATGTAACTGAACAGATTTGGCTTTGGTATTTTGGTATGTTTTGGGCAGTTGAGCCCAGAGGGCTTCAGCACTGAAGTGTCTAAAGCCATGGATGGATAGCTCAATAAATGAGTAGTTACATAGAAAACTTAAATTTAGCTGGCAGATGCCAGGGGAGAGGGGACTGAGTGGATTAGGCAGCCTGCAGAATCAGGGAGTGGGGGGAGGATTTCCATGAGGGCGAGCATAAAATTAGCACTTACAAACCATTTCTCCCTTCTTTTCTAGACACTGCCCGGACTGGTCAAGGCATTGAGCCCCAGCCCCCAGTGGAAGAAAACTTACCAGTAGAGATGCAGCCTGAGGAAATACCAGACCCAGAGGTCATAGTTGATGTGGAAACCCAGGAAAATGCCTCGGACTGTTTCCCGGATCCAACCGATGACTGATCTAGCATGCTTGCTGTTCCACTCTGTCTTGAAGCCTGTGGCACCCATCCTTTGCATCTCATAGTCTCACTGCGTGTAAGAAATTGGTCTGGAAAATTTTAGGAGGGGAAAGACATGAGGTGTCAGGCCTACTAATCTCATTAAAAAAGAAGTAGAAAATATAAGAAAAAGCACATGCATGGCTTCAGGACTACACTGCCATGAGCTGATAAGTTCACTAACAAACAAAACTGGGCAGCTCGTTGATGCTTTGCCTGTTAATAGACCTGCAGTTAAACTGTGGAGCCCTAGAGTACAGCCTGAAATGAGATGAGAGGTTCCACCTGCTCCCTGCCCACCCCACACTTTGCCACGTCTTCCCCAGCCAGTGGTTCCTACAAGGGGCAGGCATGATGGGTGGATTGAGGTGGCCTGCCATTCCCAGACAGAAACAAGGACCTGCCAGAAATTTCCTGAGAAAGCTTCTCAGGAGATTCAAAGAATTTTTCACAGGCCCTTCGAAAGAAGCCTGATGGAGGTTTCAGCTAGGTATCTGCTGTGCTAGGTGCTCCTCTGAGCTCCAGCCCCTTTGTGATTTGGCCCTCACTGCTTGCTGCCTGAGGCCAGGAGCGGTGGTAGGGGCTGCTGTGTGCAGACCCTGGGAGGTGACACTGGCTGGCTTGCCTTTTGATGCCCTGTAATGGGAGGGGGTGTCGGTTACCTTTCACCAGAATCTAACTGCTCAGGTTGCCAGTGAGTTAAAACAGCTCTGTGCCTAGCTTGCTTGCTTGCAGCAGAAGGGTGCCTGAGGCTTGGGTGTGTTAATTTTGGCAGAAATGTTGATTACAATGCTGAGATCATTCATCAGTGCAAGCATTAGTGCTGTAGTGAAATCGTTTAGCTACTGCAAGCTGATTAAGCTAGCCATCTGCCTGTGCATGTAGGCTTTTTTAGTGCTGTGCTATTGGCACAGACAGCAGCAATTTATAGAATCTCTTAGGCAAGTCTTGCTGCTCCGCCTGTCCTGTTCTGCTTAGGGGAAGTTTGCGATTGGAGCAGCCCGGGTAGACCTGCAGGGAAGAAGCACGAGGTGAGGAGAGGGCAAGGACTCATTCCAGGCAGCAGGTAGGTGAGTCCCTGGCCAAACTGCCAGGGGCTGCAGGGCTGTCAGGCTGCAGGGGGTGCTGCAGGATGCACTGCCAGAGCAAGGTACTTACTGTGTAAGTGCATTTTGCTGGTCACAAGTGAGGCATGTTGGTGTTAAACTAACCCAATGGGCTAGAGAGGCATAGTAGAGTAGAAGCAGAGATGGTACAGATCATGGCCAAAAAGGATGGGAAGGTGTGTGTTACATTCTTCTCTTCTTTTGTCATTTTTTCCCTGTTTTATATTGTGCTGACACACAGCTGCAATGAATCCCTTGGAAATGGATTTAAGGTATGCCTCGTAAATGCCACCCAACGAGGTCTGCAAGTTCCCCAGCAAAATTAAAACCAAGCTCAACACTTCTCTCCCAGGCGGGGGAGCTGGTGGGACGGCTGCATGCTTACCTGGAAGTCCTTCATGTCTGTGTACACGGCAAAGCTCTGCACCGGTGACGCCCAGCCATAGGTGGTTGTTCTTGTTGTTTCCTTGTCCTGTGACTCTGTTTAGAAGATTTTTGGATTTTGTGTGCTGTGTTGGTGGTGATTCAGCCTGGCTCTGCTTTTTAAGGCTGTCATAGGAATCAGTTTTTTACACGGTAAGAGGAAGATAATAATTCTTTTCCTCATGGTGCTGCGCTATCTCCTTTAAGTACAAACATTCCTCAAAGGCTGTGAGTTGAATGACAGAAATGTGACACCGAGCACTTGGGGTGGCAGCTGCCTCTAGGCATAACGGTGGTATGGAGGCTGGGTGGCCAGGGGCCAGCATCACTGAAATGGAGGGTTGTAGTCAGCTTTGCTTCCCTCTGCATTTTCTGGCAGAGGCAGACAGGGGACAGTCAAGTCCAGCACATGCTTAGAAGGCTAAGCGGTGCTCTGAGCTGCCCTGGAGAAGATGCCAGCGTTTTGGGTGCTGAGGGTGACAGAGCTGGGCCAACCTTTTCCTCGTGGACTAGTGCGTCCCAGCTTCAGCTTGCCCTCGTGCTGCCTTGCTGCTGGGAGGGCTGGGGGTGCCCTGACAGCTGTTGCCACCACCAGTGGTGTTACCCCAGTCTAGGAAGGATTTTTCCCGTAGAGATGGGAATCTGAGACTCGAGATGTCTTTACGAGGTAGATATGACATGGCTGGTTTTCTGTCCTTCCCCACTGAAGATGGCATTCAGCAATGGGGCAAAGATTTCTGTTACTGTGGGGTGAGAAGTCATGCAGCCTGTGCTCTTCCTTTAACTGTATGTGTTCATGCCCAGCTATTGTTCTTTCTTGGTGGGTTTTTTTTTTTCTTTTCTTTGCAATTATTTTATTCCTAATAAAAAGATCTGTTTCCTAACTTGTTTTGGAAATGTTTAAGTTCTGTTATTTAATAATTGCTTCTTTATGGTTTTCACTGAAAGTACAGGCTGGCTTCCAGATTTTCACCTGGCCAAATACAGGAAAGGTGATAACAGGTTACTGCTGATTAGAGCTGACTTGGGTAGTCCAGGGAACAGAGGTCACAAGAGCATTTGTTTCTAAGTCAGTCCAGGAGAGGCTGTAGGACAGTGGCATATAACTAGTCCCCATCAGACTGTATGTGCTGATGTGCCTCCACGTGCACCAGCAGCTCACCTAACCCTGCTCCGGTGCCTTGCCTGAACTGTGAGGTGCAGGGAAGGGACGCAGGGAGATTTTACCTGTCTTTATCCGTCTGTACTTTTTTGTGACACCTAAGCCACCTTAGCTGTGAGAGATGTGTGAGCTGGACTGCATGGCTCCTTTTGCAAAGAGGAGGTGACTCGCTCATGCTTGCCCTTTGACAAGTGGGCCCAGACGGTGGGGAAACCCAAGGAAGGGAAGGCTGGGACTAAGAAAGGGTCCATCCCTCTGCTCATTGAGTCCAGGCGGGACAAGGGGAGCTCTGCTCTGTGGGAAATGTGGATGTTTTGGGATGTGGTTTCTTCCCAGCTGAGACAAACCGCTAGTGGTTTATAGTACTGTACAGGATGGACATTTAGATTTGTATCTATGTCAATGTTTCATGGTGGGAAGAGAAAAATTTCCCTCTGCTTGTGGCATACGCTAAGCAACAAATGACATGAAATGTGATATATAGTCTTTTCGTCATGTAATTCAAGCAGTTTATGAATATAAAAGGAGAACAGAGAATTATCATATTTGACTTGATATAGGTGAAAGCAAAGGCAGAAAAGGAATGTGTTGTGTAAAAGTGAGCAGAGAAAGAGGAATTGAATGATCCTTTTAGATTTTTTTAACATTCAGGATGAACTCATCCCCACAAAATTCTCATGTCAGTAAAGCTCCCTATCCTAGTAGTGAAACAGTTTGTGCTCTGCTCCAGCCTGCCATGCCTAATGTCCTAGTGGCTGTGTACGTAGCCCTTGGGGCCCTCCCGTGGAGCCCAGCACAGGGGCAGAGGCTAGTGGCTGTGTACGTAGCCCTTGGGGCCTACAGAAACAACAGAGTAGAAATTAGCGAGTCTGAGAGCAGATAGACGAAACTGATAACAGGTCAGTTTACAACAGCAAATGAAACATTCGTTGTAAATACTGAAGAGGCGTGTAAGCAGTGGTTGTGTTAACTTCTGATAAATATCATGGTGTAGTTGTAAAAAACCTCTAGACTTCAGGCATGTGCATAGTAAGTTCATGTCACTTTTTATGAATTATTGTAATTAATTTCAAAATAAGCAAACAAGAAGAGTTCATGCATAACACAGCTGTAGGATACAGTGTCATTGATAAGTATCTTCAAAACCATTTCCTTAATATTAGCCAACAAATTCTGGTGGTCCTATAAGATCCAGAAGTGTAAGTATTACTATTACCAGGCAGGGAGGAGAGAGATGCCCCATGGACTTCTGTAGGTAAACACACAGCATGGTAACAGAGGTGGGCAGGAACAGCAGCATTACCCATTTCTGTCTGAGACGGAAGAAGAATTCAGTGATGTGTCATTGCAGGGGCTTGGATTAATGTTTGGGTATTGCTTGTGCCTTCAGCCAGGGTGCTCAGTGCCCGGGTGCAATCAAACCCTGCCCGTACAAGGCTAGCAGTTGTAGTCCCTCCTGAACATGTGCAATGCTCCCCTCTTGTCCTCTGGTGTAAAACAGGCTGGGGAAAAAGCCTGTTGACAACCAGTGACTCCACCCTGCATTGGTTTTGTTCACAATGAGCACTGTGTTTCCTTTCCGCGAGATTACGTGACCCATCTCTCGGGCAGGGGATGTGGCTGGAGACAGCAGGGGAGTCTTTATTGAGAACCTAGAAGGCTCTCAGATGAAGCCCTCTAAATATTTGTACTTTTCCAGCAAGCAAATGGTGGCAGGTGTTGTGTTAATTATATCAAGATTAATTTAACTTGGATACCATCAGTTAAGAGACGTCTCTGGGAAATGTGGCGTGTTTCTGGCTGGCCTCCATTGAACGCCACTTGCTGTGGCTCCAGCCTGGCTGACGGGCTGAAGTGGAGCTCTTGGCCAGCTCTGGGACTGACAGGCTCTTGGTGACAAGCCCTCTTGATCATCAGCAAGCAATGTGGCTGAATCAGATTGTCATCTCCTATCGATAGGGACTAAAGAATCTGTTCCCTGCCTGTACGAAAGCCAACTGCCTGGATGGCAAAGGATGCTGAATAATAAGAAAGATGAGAGTGGGGGTGGTGGGGCATGGGGCAGAGACACTCCCCTAAAGTGTTCAAATGTAGCTATACCCCTCCGGAGCTGGTTAGGGGCTGGTTTGGGCTCTCCACATGGCACATGAAGAACCCAAAGCAGTTCTGCCTTTGCATGCTGATGGCATCACTGGTGTCTTTGTGGGGGTGTTTCTCACCTCAGCCAGGAGGTGGGATTTCAGCCCCGAATAGCTCCTCATCTCTGGGGTTCCCCCACACTACCATCAACCATGAGGGTGTGAGGGGCCTGACTTCATCAAATCGTTCATTACTCTTGCAAGTTTAGGTACCTGACTATACCCCTTACCTCTCAACTCTCCTACAGATGCATGCTTGGCACCTTGGTTCCTGCCCCAGGAGACAATGTTGCCATCTTCTTCTGTCCACACTTTCTGTCGCCTTCAAGCTTTGCTGGGAGAAGGGGCCACCTGCCAGCACTGTGCCTCCCCTTCGCTGTGGGAGCTGGGTTTGGACCTGCTGGTCTGGGTACCAGGGATGCGCAATATCCCAGCCGGAGCTGGCTGTGGGTCTGCAGTCAGTGAGCGGAGTGATCTGTGGGTTTTCCCTTTGCTCTTTTTGTGGTCTCAGGGGCTGGAGACATCGGTGGTGTGAGGACGGGGTGAATCTCTGCCTTCTGGGAGATGGGAATGCTTGGCCTATGCCCACTGGGTTTATGGGCATTTTGGGGCAGGGGCGGGTCCTGGCTCACAGGGAGATATCTGTAGTCTGCTCGTCGTGCCATTGTGCCAAACACTAATGGTAAGGCAAAGTTCCCGTCTGCAGAGGTAGCAAATATGGGTGGCTAATGTCAGCTAACTTTAAATATATTTATTTTTCTGGTTAGTATATTCCATGTCACGCTTAGCCAATATCCATGATAAAATATTGGATGGGGCTATAGTATAATGTGTGTATTTTATAGTTAATATTGGAAATGAGTGAAAAAGCAAAACTTGGAACCCGAATTCTATGCAGAATTTTAAAAACTCACCTGAACTGATGACAATTACTGGTAGTTTTAGTAGTGTCTAAAACCATATAAACTAGGATGTATGACAGGTCAATAATTACTTGGAGGCAATTTTCAGCAAATATTTTGGAATTGCAAATATAGTAGTTAAAGAGAATTATTATCTGCTCCTGTATCATATGGAAATGAAATAAAGAAATACAGTTTAGTGGCTACCCTCTTGCCAGCATTGCTATCTCAGCTTTGGTTTATACAAGTTCCTCTTTGAGGGCAAAATATATTTTCCCAAAACTAAGGAGTGAAGAGGTTTTAAGAGGTTTTTTGATACTAAAAGTCATGTAATAAGATATCTTGACCTGGTCCCTCACCACATCCTTCTC
>NW_010107279.1:0-3853 GCF_000699245.1 Pterocles gutturalis | reverse complement strand
CAACCCGGGTCATTATATGATTCTATGATAATGCCAAAGGCTACAATAGCTGCAATAGCCTGGAGTGCAACACTAGCATTTCTACAGCTTTCCTCACCCTTGCTGGCTATCTTATAACAAATTCCACCAAACTTAAACCTTTTTAAAAAAGGTTTAAAACCATTTTAAACACCTATATAAAATTAATTCATAATGTGTAAATTTAATTTATGCAAAGATATTAATTGACAAAGCCTCCTTTAGCATCCTGGTTCATCCTCAAGTTTTTGCCACCAACAATCCTACCAAGGCACATCTCCTGTGTAACTGTAAAAACTTGATATAGTGACAAACGACCTGCGAATAGTTGCCACTGATTTAATTAGAGTATTAAAGCAGGAGCTTGCCAAAGGAGTGCCTCTGGCTTGCAGTACTCGATGTCCAACACAGAGCTGTGCCATAACCCTGTTACATATAACCTGACCATAAACTTTTTCCTTTTCAAAAATCTCTTGGATACAGAACCCCAGGACCTTGGTCCTGTCTAATCTCTGTAAGCACTTATACATGGTGTTAATCACCATTATCCACTGTGCTTTTAATGATGATTTCCCCACAAGTGCTGCCTGTTACCATTTTAAGCAAATAAGCTATTTAGTTTTTTAAAAAGGTGAATAGACTTGGAGACAAAGGCAAAATGGCAGCAATTATGTCTGCCTGGGTACAGAGGCAAATAAAACAATAAGCATATGTAATCAGATAATTTACACTCTAAGGATTCACTACAGCAGAAGTTTCAAGTATTTAATTATGTCGTTAAATTATTATTTAAACATAATCAAAAAAATACTAAAATAATAGACCATAATTGCTAAACTAGGAATTACAAAAAGAACAAGAGGTCTTTTCACAGAAGTAGGGAGGAATTAAAAAAAAAACCTGACTTGAAACATTCTCATAAAGATGTAATCCTATACCTCCTAGACCTTCTCTGAGCTAGAAAGAAACAAAAGGCAATGCAAAAAAACCTCACTTGGTTTTACAATTTTGTTTTAAAACACAGTGAAGCAGATTTATCCATAAATAAAAACTAATCTCCACACCCGCTCCATCCCTGAGTCTAAAACCTTTGGGGCTACAAAAATACGAAACATGGTAGTCAGTGAATGAACTCTGGTCAGTTTAAATTCAGCAAATAAGCTTTCCCCACTCATTGGTCATTCTGATATTGCAAGAAAGTTTGTGTCATCTCTGAATAGCACGGTGGTTGCTTCAGTGGTGACTTCACTGGGGTCAGCCCCAGCTTCCAGAAGAACATGAACACTTTCCAAAGACCCATGGTGTGCCCAAAGGTGCAGTGTACACATCCCTTCAAACGTCTTTGAATTTATGTAGAGCTGATGGAGCTACAAATGAGAATAATGGAGAGGGGAAAAAAGTATATTTAGCAATAAATTACAAAACACAGTTACTTTCTTAAAATAACTAAGTTATTTGGGATGCATGGCCTACAGTGTATCCACGACCATGCCGTGATCAACTCTTTCAAACAGCAGTGTCAGTTATTGCTAGCCCTATGTAGATATCCACCTTGGACAGAAAAGGCAAAATAAAATCAGTTGTCCTTCAAACCACACAGAAATTTACAAAACAAGTAAGAATGTAATAAGAGAAATCTATTTAATCTATATTTTATATCACAAGAGAATTTAGCTAAAAAAAACCCAAAATCACACTATTTCTCATTGAATTTTCCTCACCTGCGTGAGCAAGCTGCCTCAGACATTCACTCAAACGGTGAGCTGCTGCTTTGTGGATTGGCATTCACCCCCTGTTGTCTGAAACATCAATGCTGTATCCCTGCTTAATTAGTTTCTTCAGCATTTTAACATTTCCTTTTCTGGCTGCAAGCCCCACAGCAGAGCATCGATCAGAATAGGCTTCCACAAAATCCATCCTTGCGTATAGCAAACTGTGTGGGAGGAAGGGGAGAGGGGAAAAAGGGAAGGATAGGACAAAGAAAAGAGACACCTGTTACTACAGGGTATGTATGTAGAATCATAGAATGGTTCGGGCCAGAACGGACCTTAAAGATCATTGAGTTCCAACCCCCCTGCCATGGGCAGGGATATCTTCCACTAGACCAGGTTGCTCAAAGCCTCATCCAGCCTGGCCTTGAACACCTCCAGGGATGGGGTATCCACAACTTCCCAGGGCCTTACCACCCTCAAAGTAAAGAATTTCTTCCTAATATCTAGTCTAAATCTGCCCTCTTCCAATTTAAATCCATTACCCCTCATCCTGTCACTACATCCCCTTGTAAAAAGTCCCTCCCCAGCTTTCCTGTAGGCTCCCTTCAGGTACTGGAAGGCTGCTACAAGGTCCCCCCGGAGCCTTCTCTTCTCCAGGCTGAACAACCCTAACTCTCTCAGCCTGTCCTCATAGGGAAGGTGCTCCAGCCCTCTGACCATCTTCGTGGCCCTCCTCTGGACCCACTCCAACAGCTCAAAACAAAGCAAAACAGCTTCAACAAACAAAAATGTGCTTGTTTGCTCAAAATATCATGGATAACTTGCCCCTTAGAAGCTAAAGCAACACTTACAAAACTGATTGCCAAATCCTCCATCAGTATTATATCACTACTTTATTTCATATAATTATTTCCTGAAGATTATCATGCCACCAGTTTAACTCTGATTTGTATCCCTTCCCATCCCTTCTTTCTGGTATGCATCTGGATACAGGCTTTACCTCAGCTGACAATGTTGAAAAAACCTGAATACTACAGCTCCTGATCTAGTTCTGTATGTCTGCTCTACAAAAGAAGAAAAGCTCTTCGGAGGTGAATTTCCCCTCTGTTCAGCCAACCTGCTGACTAGCAGAGGGGATGTGGACAGACATCAGAACAGCAAGACCCCAGCAGGGCCCTATATCTTGACTTTCCACCACGCGAGTGTATAACTGTCGCAAGATTAGAAAGAGACTGTTTTTCAAATAATTAGGCTTCTCTTAAGTCTTCTGCAGCAGCTAGACATTGACTATACTAACCAACAAATTTATATTCCCTCAGTATTTTTACCTTAATTTCCTTGCTCCTCTGCCTTTTTATCCAAGTAGCTTCCCTTCAGTTGTTTCTCTCCTTTATCTTAAACAAATGCCTTGCCTGCATCTTTCTGGTCTTCTGCAACTGAGGTCTCTCCTCAGCAGGGTATTCTCCGGGCACTTTCCTCTCACTGTGCATGTACTCGAGCTGCAAGACTTCATCTCCCAGTACCTCTACTTTGGCACCAGTTAAACAGGAAAAAAAAAATACCCTTAAAGAAGAAAATTACAGCAGCAAAGCTCAAAAGTATGGACTAGTCCCAATGCAGCCATTTAGTAGGTGAGACAGCTTAAAACTTTACATTATCCCCATCTAGAAATTGTTCTTCTGATCAGGGCAAAAGCCAACTAAGGGATTTACAAACCATTTAACAGTTCAAACTCGGTTTTGCTGAATGCAAACACCAAAGGGCACACACGCACGCACACTGACAAAACAGCCAAGCACGGCCTGGAACCAAACACCTCACACCACAACACCCTAATGCGCCATGCACCACCCGCAGCTCTCTTCCTCCATTACCACTGGGATTTTTTTTCCTGCTATCCTTTGCCTTTATAGGCTTCTCTCACTAAAACTCAGGGGAAAAAAACAAACAAAACAACTCACAGCGTTTTTAAATCAGTAACAGTATGAGCGAAAGTTTTATCCTCTGGGAGGCGGCTGCTCCTTCCTCTCAGCCTCCTCCTCAGTCTCCTCAGCCAACGCACAACACCTGGGGTCGGGAGGTCCCCTCACAGCCGCTGTGCCGGGATTTTCCTCACAGAAACT
>NW_010107278.1:0-487 GCF_000699245.1 Pterocles gutturalis | reverse complement strand
GGGTTGGAAGGGACCTTCAAGCCCATCCACTCCTACCCCCTGCCACAGGCAGGGGCACCTCCCCCTAGCCCCGGTTGCCCACAGCCCCAACCAGCCTGGCCTTGAACCCCTCCAGGGATGGGGCATCCACAGCTTCTCTGGGCACCCTGGGCCACTGCCTCACCCCCAGCATAGTGAAATGTTTCTTCCTAATATATCATCTAATCTAAGTCTATGGCAACTTTCCTTTGCCTACACCAACAGTTTTACCATTTATCTACGGAAACGTGAAAAACAAGGTCCAGTGAACATGATGGTCCAAATACTGACTTAAGAGTGACTCCTCCAGACACCAGTTCCTCAGACCCAGTTACTGCTGATTTACTGGGGCACAACGGAGATCAAACCCAAGTCCTGGGCTGCTCAGAGTGCCTGACCCACTCACCCACTCCCCAGGCCACCATTCACCGGCAGAGCAACCCCTGCTTTAACCCACCCTCCAGCCAAG
>NW_010107277.1:16092-27392 GCF_000699245.1 Pterocles gutturalis | reverse complement strand
TTATACTGGTACCTGGAGTTGTTCTTGCTGGGATGCAAGACTCTACGCTTGCTCTTGTTAAATTGCATTAAATTTTCCCCGCCCAAATCTCCAGCCTGTCCAGGTCTCGCTGAATGGAAGCACAGCCTTCTGACGTGTCAGCCACTCCTCCCAGTTTCGTATCATCACCAAACTTGCTGAGGGTGCACTCTATTCCTTCATCCAAGTCGTTGATGAATATATTGAACAGCACTGGTCCCAGTACTGAACCCTGGGGGACGCCACTAGTTACAGGCCTCCAACTAGACTCCATCCCCTTCACCACAACTCTCTGGCTTCTTTTCTCCAGCCAGTTCACAATCCATCTCACTACCCGATCATCCAGATCGCACTTCCTCAGTTTAGCCGCAAGGATACTGTGGGAGACGTATCAGTACTTTTGTAAACAAAGCTTTGTGATTGAAACTAACCATACCATTTTTTTCGTAGTGATGTAGTATGGCACCTATTTGCATTTGAGCTTATTGTTTATTACAGAAATGCACAGGTAGTGTGTAGGATATAAACACTACAAATTGAGTATAAACACAGGTAAGACCTTGTCACAGCTACTGAAAGAGAATGATACAATATTTAGAAATAAAGAAGTTCAGCCCACAAAATAACAGCCGCAAAGTTTTTATCTTTAATGTATCCAGTTTTGTTGCCATGAAAGTGAAATCTTTTAGCAAGGAAACTATTCCAATTAACTGTGCTCAATGTTCTGCAAGGAGGAACTGATTTGAATGAAACACATGAAAATTACTAATAATGTCTTTCAGATCTTGCATAAGGAAAAGAAATGCTGCTTCTGCAGTGAAAAGGCACCGATAACTACAAGATAAGTTACCAAGGAAATATTCTTCAGTAGGGCTTGGGATCCCTCCTCCTGCTGAGCAGTGGGTGAGAAGTATTTTAGCAGCCAGTTCTTCCATCTGTACTACAGCAGGCTGGCAGCCAGGGTAGAGCTTGATCAACAGCCTCAGGGGGATACGGCTTACCAGCCAATGAGTAATGAGTTTGGCTGCTTTGTGTTTTGTAGATGGAATTTTTTTTTTTTTTTTAAAGATCTGGAAATTGCCGAAGTAGCAGCCCACGTGCCACTAGTCCAGCCTTTGCCAAGTAATTTGTGCTGGCATCCAAATTATCTGGAAAGTCCAATTCAAAAAAAACAGAGCTGCAGACAGGAGGAGAGGAGCATTGAAGCCATTTGAAACTGTTTCACTGACAGGAAAATATTTTTTTTTTTTTCAGAGGAATACAGTTCTGTTTGATTTCTGCCTCCTAGAAATTCGCAGTAATTTCCTGCACAGCGTATGGCCTGCAGCAGGGGTGCAAAGTGGTGATTTGAGCCATCTGAGCCAAAGGAGGCCTTGGTGGAAGTCCTCCAAGGAAAAATCTGTGTACATGCAGGCACATGAAGAGTGGGTTGAATGGTTTGGTGGGCAGCCCTCCTTCTTCTGGAGTCTGTCTCTCCCCCAGCTGTGTGGGCAGCAGATTTCCACAGCATGCCAAGCTTGGGTCTACTGAGATCATGTAGCTTAGAGTTGTATTAATTAATGGGAGAGCAGATTGAATTCCAGATGAATTGAGTGTTTTTGCCAGACAGATGAGCTAAGAAGTTGGGGTAATGAGAATGTGGATGCAGAGGGAGAAGTAAGAAATGACGTGAAAGATGTCATCTGTAGCATCGTCCAGCCAGCACACGACACGGAAGCTGGATTCTTCTGAAAACCAGGAGTTCCTAGGAGGCCAAGGGCTGGAAAGCTTTGGCTTCAGTCATGAAGGGAGTTCAGTTCTGCATTATCTTTAAAGATTAGGAATTTTGTGCCATGAGTCTTAAACGTTTTTTAGAGGAGGTGTCTTCTAGCAAATAGTAGACAGTCAATGGCTTGTAGTATGCAATGCTAGTGGTGTCTTGTGTATTGTTGTTCATCCCCTTACATCAAAGCAGTAGCTGAAGGGACATTTCCTGCCTATAAAAGAGAAAGGACGATGGCAGTCAAGGAAGATGAAGTGTCCAGACAAAATTGTGAATTTGCATCAAGGTCTCCTGAACTGAACAGTGCTCTGGCTTTCAGGTGAAGCGTCTCCCTTGAACAGGTTCACGTGTCCGTGGGATTTGGTACTAGTAATCTCCAGGCTACTGACTGCGTTTCAAAGACTACCTGTTCCCGTTTACTTTGGACAGAGCCAAAGGCCTTCTGCAGCTAGCAAGACCTAGGCTTTGGTACATGAAGTTTTCTAAATAAATATTTGCTGTAGGAAACCTTTGGCACATGAACAAAATTTTATACACCAGCTTGTGCTAGCTTGGCAGAATATCCGATCTTGTGCAGTTGGGCTTAGCAAAATATTGTATTCGGACTCAGCAAAGTATTTAAGAACGTGCTTAACTTCATCGCGATTTAGCAAATCACGTAAGAACCTTAATGCTTTGTTCAGTGGTGGGCCACAGTGCAGGAATTTAAGTCATTTTCACAATCAGAACTCATGTCATTTCTTACCAAAAGAAGGAAAATACCAGCGGCAACTTCTGTTAATTCAGTTATTTGGTTGCTATGGTAAATATAGCTATTTCAAAAGACTTATTAGAAGAATTGTAGTTGATAAAAAGCATCTTATATTTTAACTATGGAGAGCAAATAAGATATATTCTAAAGGAGCATTTACTTCTGCAAGAACCAGTGGGGTTTGGGCTGCAGAGATTAGTGTTCTTTTCCTCATTGTATGGTTGGCTAATGTAGTTATTTGTTATACCAAAGGAGAATTTGTCTAAAAGGAGATATATTATTGTATGTTGATTTTGGTGAACAAAGTTGTTTTTAATGATTTCTTTTGTTTGCATGAATTTATGGAGTGTACTTTACCAACCTTTCCAGTTGCACTGTGTATCGGGCAGTTTTCTTTCAATACATTTCATTTGTATGCCAGCATTGCTTACAAATAGTGTATCTTGTGTCTTACTATTCATTATAGGTTTGTTTCTAAGGTTTGACATTTCACTACTTTTTTGTGTTTTGTGGGTTTTTTTTTCCTTTTCTATTTGGCATAATTATGAACTCATGATTATTACCTGCATAAGTCAGCTAAGCAATTCTTGGCTTGAATGTTAATCTTTCTCAATTCTTCACTCACTAAATGTGAAGTTAATAGTATTGCTAACTGGTTTCTGCAAGGCTGTATGCTGAAAAACATTTCACATTAACAGGGTAATTGAAACTGTAGCTAATGTATTGATCAGGGTTGGTAAGCTTTCTAAAGGCTTCTTGCAGTGATCTTAGAGGTCCTGTGGCAATTACTTCAGAGAGTAGACAATGTATGTAGTGAGCTATTCAGGCTAGAAATTCAATGCTTTACCTGCCGTTTGGGGTACTGATTCCATCACTGCCTCTTTTGGACATTGGAAGGACTATTGGTGGAGTAAAGTCTTACTCGAGCAGAATGAAAGGCAATGTAATTTGCTTTGTCCTTTTATGAATGGTTCTTATGATTCAATGCATGGGTTGTGCATGCATTCTGTGGACATACTTTGTTTTTAATCTTTTTGCAACAGAGTTTTCTTTTAAAGGTTGTTAGATGTGGAAGTTTTAAATTCATGAGAAAGTACTGAAAATCCTTACATTTAAACTAATTATTTTTACACACCTATTTTTAAATTTAAGGGATGAGTTTGCATTACTAAGGGTGAATTTGGCTTTCTGTATAACATCTGTGCTCTCTCTGTTTCTGTAGCTGTTTGCATAAGCCACTTGCCTGCAATTTTACGTACTTTGGGTTTTTCTCCTTGGGGAAGCTGCAGAAAATGAGGAAAAAAAGAGGTACAATCTGTCCCTCTTAAAGTTAGAGGCAAAACTCTCATTGTAATAGAGTGATATCGTTCTAGCCTCTGTGCTGATTCTTTTAGAAGATAGGGCAAATTGGTTGGCATAGAAATTGAAAATAGTTTTGATAGATTTTGTAGACTAAACCCTCATTCATTACACAAGCCTGAATCACTGGAGGCAGCAGTATACAAAAAATTTGATGTTGTCCTCAACTTTTCTTTAAGAGCAAACCTTAAAGCAAGAAAACCTGTGGAATGAAATTGATGCCAGTTCAACTGTCCAGCTGGGGGCTTTTACACCAGACCTCTGCCACTCAAATGAGTAGAATAACTGGAAACTGCAGGCTGGTGGGTAGGGAGAGGAGTCTCAGAGACAGAGGTAGGGAAATGGGGAGAAACAGCATAAAAAATGAACTTGGATGGTTCCCTGCCAAAGTTGTTTTTTGATTTCTTTTCAAAATTAATTTTGGGTTTCTCTAAGCTCTGTCCATTGAAGTTTTTAAAGCAAGATGCAATATCTGTCCAAAAGTGTCTTCTGGTTAGCTACAGTTACTGAGTACATAATAAATATTACTCAACAAAGTACTATGGATGTGTTGCAGTATGGTCAGAATACATTATTATAGTGGTTATTTCTGGGTTTGGACTGCTGTAAACTTCATAAAAGTAATTTGCCTTGAGGACATAGAAAAATGAAGGAATTCAAATGTGTGGTTACTTTAGCAACTATGGTTTTCCCCATGAAAATTCATAGTTTATTTTATGCTGTGGATGTTATATGGATCCGTGCCCAAAGCACCTCAGTACTTCCTTTTGGTATCCCATGTGTATACTGAACCGAAGTGTGATGGAGCAGGCTCTGGGGAACTCTGTGAAGAGCAGCCTCGAGGGTTGTGGAGGTGCCTGGTCCTGCTTTGTCAGGGGAGCGTACAGAATCATTCCAGCAATTGTGGTACTAATCTAGCTGTTCAGCGTGGTAGCATGTTTTGCTTAACTTCATAAAACAAAGAAGAATAATGTCAGGCACATGCAGGCATTTCTCAATAAGCAATAAAGAAAATAAAATATTCTAGCCCCTGAGTGTTGCCAGGAGGAAGCAGAATTGACATTATCTGTGCATGGGCAAAGAGCCACATAGTACAGGGCGAGGACATGAAGGCTTTCTGTTCTCTCTGCAGCCTTTCTCCATAGTCTGAATCAAAAAAGGAGACAGTAGCAGGTGGAACTGCCATTGGTAAGAGTAAAGACTCCAGTATATTACATTTTGAGTAAGGACCAAACGATTATATGTTGTGACAGCTTCTCCACCATAGAAAGAAACTGGTATTTTCAGTGAACCAAACAGCCCCAGTAATCCCCTTAAACTTTCTCCTAGCCGCAAACATCTAGGACCTAACAAGGACAGAGCTCTCCTAGTACCTCTAGAAGCATACTGAATATGACTTTGTCATGACCATGAGAAATTCAGTCCTAATCCTGTTAACCTTCTCCACAGTCTGGGTTGATGGTGGGGTGACAGGTAGTCACAGTCATTAGGCTGACCCTGAATGGAGGATTTTGATCAACACTTCTGTGTGTTATAGTAAGAGTAATGAAAGATTTCTTTGTCATCACTGCAGTTCTTAGTGGGACCTCTGAGAGCTTGTTTTCAGGATTCCCCCTCCCTTTTTCTAAAAATCATCTTTCAGAAAGTCCCTTTAGAAGGGTTCAGCAAATATGGGCAACATGTAGTTATTTACTGACTGTCTTGATGGTGAATGTGCATATCAGTTTTGGCACTGCAGACACTGTATCTTTTCTCTGTCCCTACAAAAGATAAGTTTGTCTTTACATTAGACTTAGCAAAGTTCCTTTGACACATAATTTCCAAATTTCATTGAGACAACATCTCAGATCTGGGCTTGGGATGGGAAAACTAAGATTTGGAATTGTTTTCACAGTTGTGGTGAAATAGGTCTTTCACTTCATTGCAGTAGCTTGTCCCATCAAGGTCAAGAAAGCTTACTGCTTGCTGGTTGTTAGCATATCAATTTGCAGCAGAGCTGAAAGGTAATCTTACAGCTCAATGGGGATTTTACAAGATATTTACAGTATTTTAAGGCACTTATCAAGAAGAAGTATATTTTGAAAAGAGAAGGGTGTTCAGGGACAAAAATTGGAAAAGGTAGAATACAACTGTGCTCCTTAACTAGATGGTATTTAATTTTCTTTACCTAGTTGTCTTTATCAAATTCAGTGTGAATTTGTTTGGAGAGGGGAGGTAGGGACACTTTGACACAACACTAGTGGTAAGGTAACATGAAGTTTAAGACCCCAAAGTTCAGAATTTCCTTCCATTTTTCACTATTGGTTTCAGCTTCTGCTCTGCATCAACTTTTCTTCATTCTTCCAGGCATCCTTTTGAAGAGCTAATTTTATTCCTAGACATAGCAAAAAAGAAACTGGGATTGTATCTGCTGGCAGATCCTGCATTAACAAGGGCCTTTTCTGTAGCAGAACATTTACTGGTGCAGTCAGATACCCAAGAATCTGCAGCCAGTCATACGTTCCACTGTAAATTTGAAAAAAAATAACTTGGAGCAATTATCTAGCAAGAGCTTTACAGATTGTGCAGCAGTTCTTACTTTCTGCAGTTACTAAGTATACTAACCAAATAACAAATTCTGAATTTGTTGTGGATATTAATGAGTATGTTGTCTCCTAAGATGAATTAGAGTGTCAGCGTAAAAGAGATCCCAGCAGAATACTGGAAGTTAAAGTCAATGAAAAAGAAGGGATGCTTATAGTATGCACAGTCTTGGCTCCTCCTGTAGACTTTTCAGCCTGAGTAAACTGTACATTTTAATGATTTATACTACACTTACCTTGTATTTAACTTTTTTAAAATAATTATTAACCAAAAAATTACTGATATTTAAAGAAAACCTAATAGCTGACTGTATCCTTACTTGATAAGATCTTTATTGTAAAACTTTGTCTTGGAGATCTCCAGTGTTACTGAACATACGTATAAGAAGAAAAATGTGCTGTATTAGAAACATGGTTTTATATACACACATATAGAATTGTTATTTCTTTATATATGTATCAATGTTAATAATATATTACATAATTGTTATTGTATATAGCCATTTATTTAATTAACAACGGACGGTGGTGTGCTGGTAAATTAAGTCCGAGCAAGATTTACTATAACTGTTTTCTTGCCAGCATGATATGTAACATTTATATAAAATAACAATTATTTTATTAGCAATGATATATAATCATCAACTGTAATATAAAACATCAATTATATTATTAACAATGGTATAATTGTTATATAGGAACACTTCAGAAGAAAACAACTGAATTTTATTTTTGCAAGATGAAGGCTAGAAAAGGCAAATGTTTGATGTTTATGCTGAGTTAATTTGAAAACATCTAGTTACAGGTGAGGCTTTGTGATCACCAATACTCTCTTTGATTACTTAGGTTTTTTGTTGTTGTCCTTTGTGTTATTTTTTTTTTGTCAAACAGGCTTCTGACTTTTACTTGAAAACTCTTTAAATTCTCTTAACTTTTTAAAGATGATCCTTTATTTTCTGCTTCTTTCTTTAACTACTTGCTGGAAGAGCATAGAGATTGTGGAGTTAGGTTATCCACTGCACAGATTGCATTGTATCTCCCTCTTACGTTTAAGGGACTTCATCTGACTTTATTAAAATAATAGAGCTAAGGTTTTCTGCAGAGACACCCTCTCCTTCCCCCAAGTCCAAAAACTTGCATTTTCACTAGAGCAAAGATGAAATATTTTGGAAAAGGAACTTGGAAGCCTTAGTCGTCATCTCTTACCCATTAGAGGTATATGGAATTGTTTGATGTGTTCCCAGTAGGCAGAGATTGGGAACGGAAAGGCTGATATACTAACAGATTAGTCAAAGATGTACTAAGAATACAGAACAAAACATGTTTGCTATTCCCAGTTAAAATCTCAGACATGATGCTTTCAGCAAAAGGAAAGACTAGTCTGCAGCAATCTGTTAGAGCTGAAGGCATGTGGGGTCTTGACAGCAAATATCACAGTTGTTCAAAATGTTACCCTGATAATTATAAATTCCTTCCAGAAGATGCCCAGTATCTGTGGATCAGCTGGAGATATATGATCTCTTCTTTGAGTTTCCCTTTTCAAACAGTCGAGGCAAATCCCAGGTTTTAAACTGCAGTTGTATACATTTTTAAGCCTTTGCTGGGTATTTTGGTATCTTTTTAGCTGCCTATTTTCTAGCTTCAGAGTTACTATGAGCTGCAGCAAACAAACCACGATAACAGCTCTTGCTTGTTAGTCCTCTCCATCCTGCACCCTTTGCAGGCAAAAGGAATATACACATTACTTCCCCATTTTATATAATGAGGTTTTTCTGTCAGCGTATTCACTACCAGACCCCTTCTGGCTGGTGCAACTGCAATCTGTGTGGGCTGGCATGTGAGGGCTTTGTCATAACATCTCTGGTGTGTGGGTCTTGCTTCCAGGAAAGTGACGTATGGGGTCTTTTTTTCCTCCATGTAATTAAATCAGCCCGTGATGATGATTGCATTATTGGCCTGAATGAAGAAAATCCATCTTCTAGCAGGTTGGTAAGGTAGCAGGAATTATTTCTGTTGTAGGTATGAACCAGAAAAAAAACTCTAGTGAATTTTGGGCAGCGGTATACTGGTAAATTAAGTCAGAGCAAGGTTTGGCATAACCATTTTCTTGCAAACATCTAAATGGCAATAACACGGTTGACAGAAGAAAGGTAACTTGTATAACTGTCTTTAGAGAAGGGACAACTTAGATGAAACTACCTAAAAATAGTTCCAAGAAGTAACCTACAAAAATAGGTTAATTAGATAGTGAATGGGCATTGGGAGAACAGACAGGGACTAATGTGATCATTAAGTTGACTCTATGCTAAATTTATTCAGTAGCAGAATTCATTTTTTCCCCCAAGATTAAAAAATGATAATTCAGGAGTGGAGAGAGCTGTAGGTCAGCTGACACGAATCCCTTTTCCCCCTCCACTCCCCATCACAAAGTCTTTTGGGATGGTATCTGTGTGTGTGTATATATATATATTTTAATAATAGTGCATTGCACAATTTATAATTGTAGGAATTTCTGATCACTATCATAATTTTAAAAATGGATATATCTGGTTTTATATGGGAATTTGTCATGTGACAGTCAGATTCCAAAGATGGGTCTGGTGAAACCTGCTGTTTCTGTAGCTCGAAACAATGGGAAAACACTTTGAGGAATGTCAAGAATTTGGAGTTATTCCCATTTCACCCTAGTCATTGTTAGCTTTTCTGAGGTATTTTTCTTTTAATGGTTGGAGCTGAAGGATGTTGATGGATATAAAGCCTATAAACTACAGCTGCTGATATAACATTAGTGATTTTCATGCCTTTCATTATATTTGAACCCATTGAATAGCAGATCGTATAAGTGCAGTACCATGAAGACTAGACAGCCCAACCTGGCTGAGCAAAAAGGAAAGAGGAGAACAGCAGGAGATAAATAATGAATTTGCCAATTTATTTTTTTTTTACTCAACTCGTTTTTATTTGTATCTTCTGATTTTCATTGTGATCCAGTCAGCAGCACAACTTTAGCTTTGCCATTTCAACTAGCTGTGGTGCACCTACCCTGCAAGGGAAACACTTGTCATGATAACTTATGTATTGTTCCCACATGTAAAGCTGAAGAACGTATCTGTTATAAGAAAGCTCTCATACTGGTCTTTCAGCTGGCCATGGCTCGTGAAAGAAGCAGAAGGAGTAACTGGAGTTTGGTGACTCTGGAGCACTGATGATACTTAAGGTTGTAGCTCAGGACCTAGCAAAGCTTGGGAGAAATGCTTAATGCCTCCCAGGAGCAGAGAGGGAAAGCTCTGTAGCATGGGGCTTCATAACCAGAGGGGCAAAAGAGGTGCTGCAGGTGAGCTTCATCCTGCAGAGATTATGTTCTCCTGGAACTTTGTTTTTCCTTTACTTAATATTGTTAAAAAGGGAGAAATGCTATTTGGAGGTGCAGGTGGTGACTGTACTGGTGGTAGGCTTGGACGTGCTTGGTGAGGAGAGCTGGAAAAAGAACTTGTGGGCATGACCAAAAGTGGAAACAGACAGATGGGACTTTTTGGCCATAGAGTTTACCACAGAGGCATCGGGGTTGTGTGGAGAACATCTAACGGTTGTCGTTCTGGCAGAAGCCATCATACTCATCACCTTTTAGTCCTTGGCCTGTGACTGTGGCTGTTTCTGTTGTACAGAAGCCCCCATCTGCTGTGGGGTAAGAGCCAATCTCCTGCTCAGCCTTCCAGCCTTGGTTGAGCCTTTGCAGGCATGGGGACTGCCGAGCTGAGAAGTTGCCTGTGGCTGTTTATTTCTGCTTTGTTAGGAAAACAGGATTTTAATGTGTGGGGTTTTTTGTAAGCTAACAAGATTATGTTAATGATGTACCTGATTCATGTTGCTGATTTATTAGATCATGAAAATGACTCTGTGAAGCCCCAGTGTTGGGCTGATTTGTGAGGGCAGACTGAGAGCAAGGGCTCTTGGAAAAAGCTGCTCATCTTGATACTTTCAAAATATATAAACTCAGAAAACTCCTTCACAGGTGGAGCACCAAAGGCTATTTCTGCACTCCACGAAGTTGGATTAGCAGAGTACAGCTAGTGTGGGAAACTTCCAAAAGAATATTAGGTCTTTTCCAGAAAAAAACAGTGAAGGAGAAAATCTACAAGTATTTGTTTGATAAAACATTTTTCAGCTGTGGTAATTAGATCCCAGTAGGATGACTTCTGGGTTTTTTTTTATTTGTTTCGAGCTGAAGGTTGATATACAGTAAGATGTCATCACTTCAAGGGTGCAGATAGAAATGGAATATTTAATAAAGATCAGGATATCAGAAACAAAAACAATTTAATTTTGCAATTGGCAGCATACTAAAATGCAGAATAATCCTGAAGTTTCTTGCCTCTGTATTCTGCTAACAGGTGAGATTTTTGCTTTTTTTTCTTTTATAAATAGCTGAATGCTTTCTTTAATGCTCTGTAACCAGACATTGTCTGACCAAAAGCCTGTCTCACTGTGAGGGCTTGTATTGTGCTGTTCAGCATAGGAAGGCAGATAATGTGGCTACCATTAAGGAGCAGCTGATGGACATCAGGTTTTATTGTTGAAGAAACAGGAAAGTCATGGAGCTTCACGAACACTGAGGAAGACGTGTCTGATAAAATAGTTTACTGAAATAGCCAGAAATACCAGAATTCCAGCCCATGTTGCACAGACTGCTACTTGACAAGCAACGGGAACTGGGCATCTGGAAGTGGGACTTCACACTAGTAGAGAAGCGAATCGTTGAGGAGGTAATGTGGGTGAAGCACATGTGTGTATGGAACTGAAACTCTCCTTAAGCTGTTGGGGAAAAACT